>NC_057882.1:26683100-26913100 GCF_019740435.1 Gambusia affinis
TTTAAATCAGAGATCGTCTATGAACAAGTTGACTCCTTCTCCAGAAAAAGAACATGGACTGTCGCAGTGCTACTAAAGTGACTTATAATTACTATTATTGCAATCAAATGATTAAGACTCATTTACACTATTTTCTTTGTTATTGTTTTTATTTATATTTATTTAATGTTCTTATTAAATGAATGGTTGAATTGACTAAAACTTTGAATTTATTGTAAGTTGAGATTTTTCTAAACAGAAATCAGTTTGTTCAATTTGTGTGTGTAAGAAAAAACACACACACTAGCAGAAGCAGTCACTTATTGATTCCATTATCCTCTCAACTTAATGTCATACCAGATTATATCAGGTACAGCAGAATGGAATAGTTTTAGTTTTCTGTGATTAGCATAATCCATAGCATCTGTTTTTTTTTATTTTTGAACATTATTTTAGGTTCAAATTCTGACACTAAGTCCCTCATTTGTTGCTCTTTAAAATCTCTCTTTTTATCACAGAATAACATCTGAACGTCGGATTCACTTAATGAAGTCATTTGTTCGAGGTGTCACAGGAGCGTTTCTGACTCGGTTGTACCTGTTTGGTTTTTATCTTATCTCATTCTGTAACCTCTGCTGTGCGTGACCTCTGACCGACTGGTTAACCGGCGGCCATCATCCAAAGTCTGCAGCCCTGGACTTTAAATCCCAGCAGGAGATCATGGTTTTACTGATTTTCATGTTTTTAAAGTTTTTACATAGTCATTTTTCACAGCAGTATCTGCAGCCCTGAATGTGTTTAAAAGAGTCAAAGAGCCGCTGTTAAAACTCAACACACATCAATATGAATGAAGTTTATCATGAATATTCAAGTTAATGCTTCAGATCATTCAGTGAGGATCTGACAGTTTCACTGTATTATTGAAATCTTTTAAAACAAAATGAATATAGCATAATATTTTTATTTAAAACAGAAAAGTAACTCATATTAAAATAATTTAAAGGGCGTGCTCCGGTGGCGTAGAGGCTAGCGCGCCCCACGTTTGGAGGCCCTCAGTCCTCGACGCGGCCGTCGCGGGTTCGATTCCCGGACCCGACGACATTTGCTGCATGTTTTCTCCCCTCTCCTTCCTCCTTTCCTGTCAGCCTACTGTTGAATAAGGGACACTAGAGCCCACAAAAAGACCCCCTGGTGGGGGAAAAAAAATAATAATAATAATAATTTAAAATTGGTTATGTGTTGATATTAAAATTAAAGTCTGACCACGAGTCATTTCTCCTGCTAGCGCTAGGCTAGCACATTAGTTTTGGTTGTATTTACCCAGAATGCCCTGTGCTGTAGTCCACTTCCTGCTTTTGGAGCGGTTTCCCGTCTGTTTGGTGTTCACATTCAAACCGAACCCAGACCGAGATTTGGAGGAACAGAGGTCAGAGGTCGATTAGAGTTCACACCTCACCAACCGGACTTTGACTAGGCAGATGGAGCGGAGTCGGGTTAAGGCTGAACAGGTGTAAATGCTCAGTATTCTTGTTTCTAGCTCCCCCTGCTGTTCAGCCTTTGATTAGCAGATGAAGCTACTTTGGTGTCACGATCAGCATAAATATTCACAATTTAAATTTAAATGTTCATTTATCAAAATCAAACTAAACACCAAGCCTATAATAACGCGTTATTCTGGATGATTAATTGTTTTTATAATTAACGATAATATTGTTGTTTTGAGATCATTTTCCTGTAATATATTGGTAATAATGGCATAATAATAAAGCAGAAACAGACTCACAGATCAACAAACTTTAATTTCTAATGAACATTTAACTTTGGAACTCAAATACAATTTAAATCTAAAATAAATAAAACGGAATCAACAAATAAAATGAATGATGAAAATTATCCCTAAAAAACATCAGACTGAAAACTTTATCATCCAGGTTTTGGTAGGAAGAGACAAACAATAAATCATAGAATTGGAAGTTATTGCTGTGACTTTAATTTGTGATGTGATGAGTTGATTTATGGACGGCTGTGGCCGGTGTCCCTGCAGACGGGCCGTACGGCGTGTTCGCCGGCAGAGACGCCTCCAGAGGCCTGGCCACCTTCTGCCTGGACAGAGAGGCCCTGAAGCCGGAGTACGACGACCTGTCGGACCTGAACGCCATGCAGCAGGAGAGCCTGGCCGAGTGGGAGGCGCAGTTCACCAGTCGGTTTCCTCTTCCGTTTTCTGTTACTGATCATTTTGGAAAAACACCTTTTAATATATGAGAAAGCGAACATTCTGATTGGTTCTGAGGGTTTAGAGATCAGAGCGAAGCGGCTTTCAGACGTTCTGCTCACATTATCAATAAAATGATCAGATTTCACATTTCAGATTTATTTGTATCCCAAATTGGGCAATTGATATTACAGTAAGTATCAAAACTAAAAGACAAAAAGTATCACAGATTAAAAAACAACAAAACATACCAAAAGGACGTGGAAAAGAAATCATTAGATGATGTGCAACGGCGCGTTTCATTGCTAGATCAGGTGCGTCCCCCACATGTTGCTGCAGGAACACAGAGAAGTTCAACCTGCTGCGTTTTCTAGTCTCAGCATGTGAAGGATGAGGAGGATCAGCAGGAATGGCTTTAGTTTTCCTAATGATTAGTTTTTACACAGTTCTGGAAGTGATTATTGATCAACTCCTAACACCTTATTGCCAGTATGTATTAATCGGCTCAGGGTGTTTTTTTAATCTTCTGCTTCAGACTAAACCGTTTTAGTTGTTGCTAACTGGGACTGAAGATAATTATTGTTGTAGTTATTGATTAATCGATTAATCAGATAAAATAAACGGGCATTTCTGCATTTAGCTGCTTATTTCAGACATTATATTTACATATTTACTGTTAGTGCATTTTAGGTAATAAAATGTTTATTTTCTTTAAGAGGAATCGAGTTATTTAATGTTTTAATACATTAAAAGCTCAAATTTGCTCATTTTTATTGTGTTAATCAGAATCACTGGAATAATCTCTGAATCCGCCACAGATTATTTCAGTTTCCACTGGAAAAACCTTTAAATCCTGAAACCTGATGGGTTCTGTTGCAGTGAAATACGATTACATCGGGAAACTGCTGAAACCGGGAGAGGAACCGAGCGAATACACGGACGAAGAGGAGGGGAAGGACAAGAAGATCGACTAGAGGACGAAGAGGAGGACGAAGAGGAGGACGAAGAGGAGACTGGCCTTACCGTTTGTAGCTCTGAGCTTCAGAACGTTTCCATTTCCTTCAGCTTTGGACCAATCACTGATCTGCGTTTCTCTCCGTTTTGGGTGAAGCGTCGTGTTTCTGCTCAGATGGTCTCGTTCAGATCCGTTTCATCTGAACTCAATCTTGGCTGAATTGGTGAAAATAAAAATGTGTCAGAAGCTTCTTGGGCTCTTCCTGATGAAAACCTTTTAAAGACAATAAAGTTGCATAATTATTGCATCTTAACTGTTCAGGAAGCTGCAGGTAGACGGAGTTAGAAACCTCTGATCTGGATAGTTTTGGACATAAACGATTCCCAATCTGAACGGAAACGGTTCACTCACATTTCTGCTGTTTTCTCTGCTTTTACTTTGTGAAACATTTTGAACTTTTTGCTTCTTTTTTATGTTTAAGATGAAATATAATCATTTCAAGACTTTTAATGACACTACGCCGTGAAACTACTGTTGTAATAAACTGCTTCTGTTTTTATTTTCTTAGCACTAAATCAGGATCTGATCTTTAGATTTATTCTGGTTACTAAAATGATCTTCTGATGTTTTTAAGCTCAAACTTGTTTAAAGTTTATTTTTCTGTTTTGCTCTTGTTTTATGCATTTAATTTGCTATAAAGTGAAGCAATATTCTCCTGTGTGTATGCATTGGCTCACACACACATAATCTCTGAATCATATTTTGATTTAATAAAGAAAAGTTTAAAATGACCAGCTGAGTGACTTTTGTTTCAGTTTCTTTAAAGTTAAACATTTACAAATTAAATAAGTTTATTTTTGTTGAGCAGATATTAAAATGGATAAAAACACCAGCGATCATCCTGAAACCCGGGAGTAGTGATGACCTCTGACCTCTGACCTCTGACCTGACATCTAGAGGACTCATGCAGTGACGTGCGGTCAGGGGAGGCAGATATATCACCTGTCATCGTGGAAAAATAATATAAAATGATAAAATAATTTAGGTTGCTATTTTCATCCTGCGGTTTGTTTTATAAAGTACCTATTTTTCATTTAGCTTAAACAATTCTGATTATTTATTTTTCAAAATCGCTGAATTTTTGCTTTTTCTCATTCAAATGTTGGGACGCGGTTTTTCCCTTTGCTGTGGAAATTAATAACATCTACATGTCCAAGTTTGATTGCGTTAACAGTTATTCTACGGCGATGATGACATGTAAAAGAAGAGTGTTTTGATTAGGATTAACTCAGTGCCTCACGAGTTTTTCTTCAGTCTCACTGATTCCTGCAGCAGCGTCTTCACAAGTCTGTCAACAAATCAATCCTCCAGCTGCAGCTGATCCAGAACGCTGCTGCTGGAGTTCTGACCAGAACCAGGAAGTTAGAACCCATCAACCCAGTTCTCCAGAACCTCCACTGGATCCCTGTAGCTCAGAAAATAAACTTTAGATCCTGTTAGTTTCTAAATCACTGAACGGATCAGAACCACAACACATCAAAGATCTGCTGCTGCTGTTGGGTCGACCTTCCAGACCCCTCAGGTTCTGGTTCTGA
Source organism: Gambusia affinis (assembly GCF_019740435.1). Taxonomy (NCBI): domain Eukaryota; kingdom Metazoa; phylum Chordata; class Actinopteri; order Cyprinodontiformes; family Poeciliidae; genus Gambusia; species Gambusia affinis. The sequence continues at coordinate 26,687,842 of NC_057882.1, forward strand.
TGCAGAACCAGAACCAGACGAGGAGAAGCAGCTTTCAGCTTCTATGCATCACAAATCTGGAACAAACTTCCAGAAAACTGTAAAACAGCTGAAACACTGAGATCCTTTAAATCCAGACTAAAACCAGCTGTTAGTGTTTTATTAGAAACGTAATCAATAATCAATTTAACGATGGAAGTCGACTTGATGTCATGTTTGATTGTTGATTCTATGCTGCAGGACTTTGTGTTTCTATGATGTAAAGCTCTTTGAAAAGCCTTGCTGCTCTACAGATTACATTTGATTAATACTTTTTATGATCATCAGTTAATTTAACTGGTGTGCAGAAAGTTTCTGACACATCTAGGCCAAACAGCTGTAGTTTAATGTTTGCTGTGTTCCCTACGCTGCTCAAATCAAACTGTTGATAATAGTTTTTAATCGCTATTTTCTGGAAACTGCAGCAGTTTCCAGAAAATGACTAGATTCTCTGCTTACTTTTAAAGGATGAGACAGTTCTTTAAGGTGAAAAGTCAAGAGACAGAGGCAACATGCTGGACAGGTGAGAAAATTGACTGCATTAAAAGCAGTAAAATATATATGCATTTCAGTTAATTCATAAATGCCTTAAAAATCAGTTTTTATCATGTTCTCTACCATGCTATAAATTAGAATATCAAACATTTTATCTTTGCTTGCCTTACATTAGTAATTCAACTTATTTTGAGGGTTCTAATTAATGTGTCGGATCCTCTGAAAGTGATCAAAATTAGCAGGTCTAAAGTTATCAAGTAAAAACTACAGAATATTTTTATTGGACTGAGCAATTGAACATGAAGTACAGCATGTTACAGTAACATATAAATACTTGTAGCATGTCTTCACATACCTCTAGAAGTTTAAATATTCTCATCTCAGGGGCAATTTAAGGCCAAAGCAAAAACTATTCCTGGTGTGTTACAGAATAAAAAAGGTAAGTGTCAGAAGTGGGATTCGAACCCACGCCTCCATTCGGAGACCAGAAGTCCCGTTCATACGGAAGGTTTGATCCTTGAGTCTGGCGCCTTAGACCACTCGGCCATCCTGACACAGTCACAATACAGAAATTTCACTATATATTTAATCCATCTCAAAGACTTCAGTGTTATAGTTTAACTTAAAATTCTCTTTCTTAACAGTCTATACAGGATTATTCCATTATGATGTGTATGTGGAAGATGACGTACACGTGTTCAGTTAGGTATAGAGCGTACAATACTTTTAACGGTTAGTTTTTCTGTACGCATGCGTATTGTAAAAGTCCCAGTCATGCGGCATTGAAGTAACCAGCTCGAACGGAAATATTTTAAAGAACAGAAAAAAGTTGTTGCACATTCCGTTTAATAGTGATTGTTTTATTCAATTTAGCTCATTTACTTATTACAAGGATGGTTTTTAACATATACTTATCTAAGTTGTAGACTGTACAGTTTTAGAACTCCTTCTTGTGTTATAACTACGGTACGTGAACGCCTCAGCTTCCGGTTTATCTGCCTCTGACGGCCATATTGGACTTTTTCAAGGGTATCTGAATACGCTAAGCCAGACGACATGTACCGGTTTGCAAAGACTGTAGCTATCCTTGGAGGTAAGTAGACTGCTTTCCTTTGTAATTTATATCCTATTTTATGTTATTAGACCAAAGAACAGTCCATTATCAATCAAGAGGAGGGAGTAATAAGAGGTTTGGTTATTTGACCACCCTGCTACTCCTACATTCCTGCCGTTAGCTAGCCACTACTAGCATGCCCTATGGAATCCTGATGCATTAACACATTATGTGTTTTTATGTGTTTTACTGCATAAAACACATAAACCCAGGGATCTGGTCATTCAAATACACAATCCATGGTGAACATAGTACGGTGTTCTAAGTGTTTTCCAGCTCGGTGTAATTAAGGTTACAGTTAATTTGGAAGTGTTGGTGTCATAAAACACAAGCATTGTTGGTCCTGCGAAGTCAAATCGGGACAGAAAAGCTCACAGCTAACATGTTACAGTATACTGTAAAATAACCAATTGAGTTCAGAAGTGGGTTTGTAGTTTCTTACAGAACTGCACTTCAACTTTTACAAATGAAAAATAGTTTCCAAGAAATATAAATGTTATCATTTTCAGGAAAAACTTTCGGATGACAGTCTTTCACACCAAAACGGCCTTTTATTAGTTATGCAAACTTATTTTAAATCTGTGGTTTATTCTTGTTTTATTTGCAGAGTTCAGGTTATCTTTAGTCTCATTTTTTTGTCCAGATGTATATAATGTTCTATGTTGCTCATTTAAATCTCTATTAAAGATTATTCTGCTCGTTCAAACTCTAAAAATCTTGTACATCTATAATATGTTCCTTTTCATTTGAAGATGAGTTAAACTTATGAAACTTTTTAAAGTTAAATGAGTTATTATTTTAGTTTAATTGCTGAAATAACTAGATTAACCTTTTTTATCCACAAAAAATGTTGATGTTGACATTTTGATTGGAGTTGGGTGAAACGTATTCTCCCTCAGTTTTTAATTTTGCAAAGCTTCATTCTGATGGAGACTACCATTTCTGCTTTTACACCTGTTTACAATTAATAGTAATTTATTCTCCATGAGACCCACCTGATCTCTTTATTTCTTTAGTTGATAATGCGTCGATGATGCATAGCCTTCAGGATTAAACTGACTCTCTCTGCAGGCCGGGCCGGGCGGCAGCTGAGGCACGGATCCACTGCGCCTCAGGACTTCCACTCCAAGTACGGCATGGGAGTTTTGGTCAGTGGCTCCGTCTTCTGCACCGCCGTCTGGGCATATGTAAGTCACAACAGAAGCTTTTATTAAAATATGCAAATGAGACTGATTCTGATTGATCCTCTGAATAAACTAATGTTGCATATCAATTTAAGGGAATAAAAACTGGAGAAAGTTTAAAGACAGTACGATAGGAAAAGCCTAAGTTTGGAAAAAATGTGATTAGTTTTAATCTACATTTTACCCAAATGTTTTGTGGAATTGTCTTTATGTAATATTTGGTGATGATGATTTTACTGTCAATGTTCATCTATTGACATCAACTCTTCCCTCAAACAGAGGAAATATTTTATTGAGTTCATAAATCTGCAGATACTGAAAAATGTGGATTTATTAATAAAAGTTTAAATTTCTTGTTTTGAAGAAATTTATGGAAAATGTTTTAACCTTCACTGCATAATTTTTTTCCTTATAAAATAATACAAACTGTCAGTTATGCATTATTTCAAAGTGACAGTTTTAGGGTTTTAGCATATAATATTCAAGAATTCATGCTAGATGTCACCTAGCATGAATACCAACATCACCTGCGCAACACGCCTTCCGTTCTTAATTTTGACCAGTAGAGGGCAGCAAAAGCTCGTTTTCTATCACACATTACATAAAATTATGGCAAAACACTTGGGATATTCAAAATAAAAAAAATAAGAAAACTGTATTTTATTTTGCATTGAATGTAAATCAAAGATCTGCATGGTGCCACTTTGAACTTAACCTTTTGATTGTATGCTTTACGTGTGTCATGTCTGTTATTCCTTTTATAACTTTTATCTTTAAAGCATACAAATGAAGACAAAACATTATTTATCCTGGACATCTACACAGAGCCCAAGATTTACATGGAAAATTACAAAATGATCCCAGTCAAAGATCTGTTATCTGAAATGGAAAATGTGTTTAAATCTTTGGTCTGAAGACATAAAACATTTTAAAACCTGAAGCCTGGGGGTGTGCCGTGGTGGCGTGGGGGATAACCTGACCCATCTTTAAAGTTCTTGAGTCCTCAACACGGCCGTCACGGGTTCAACTCCTGGACCTGACGATACTTACCACACGTCTTACCCCTTTCCTGTCAGCCTACTTTCATATATGGGACACTAGAGCCCACAAAAGACCCCCTGGAGGGGTTAAAAAACAAAACCCTGAAGCCTGAGCTGATTGTCAGACGTTAATCCCATCTGGTGTTAGTTTAGTGACCTTTTATTACTGGTGGCTGTGCAGGTTCTGACCCAGACGGGAATCGTGTGGAATGTGTCTCCAGTCAAAAGAATGACGCCCAAACCGTGGAGAGACGCAGAGTGAGGAGCAGCAAGCGTCTGGATGGATAAACATGATCTGTGTTCACATGGAAATTTCTCTTTATTCCGACAAACTTTGTTCAAATAAATTGATCCCACTTCTCTGCTGTTTGAAGGTTGTTTCCAGGAAAGAACAAAAATCTTCCTGCTTATATCAATGACTTACAGAATATTTTCAATGTCCAGGAATAAAAATCTGTTCAAGAATATAACCCTGTTTTTATTTAATCCAATCAGAACACACCAGTTCTAACCGCATTCGCCAATCAGACGTCGGGGGAGAGATTTGCCCCGCCTCCACGCTCTTCCTGAGCTCCTCTAAGGTCACCAGTGACATTCGGGAGCTAACTCGCCAGCAGCCGGAGGAAGCGGAGGAGAGCCAGTCAGGACGGTGAACGACAGAACCAACCGAACCAGCCACCATGTCTCTCTCCAACAAACTCACTCTGGACAAGGTGGACGTCAATGGGAAGCGGGTTATTATGAGGTGGGCAGTTTAATGTCTCTTGTAGCCGCGGCAACTCGAACAGCAACTAATGGGGATGGAGCCGTCAGTTAGCTGGTATCCATCAGTTCGGTAGTAATGTCTGTCCGGTTGGTATGTTGAGACTCTAAAGTGATGCTTCACTGTAGTCGAGCAGAGTCACAGGAAGTGAATCAGTGTGTCGTCACGTTTCCGTCCCTGTTACGTGCTTGAGAGGAGAAGCTGAATGGATGAAACCTCTGCATTAACATGCTGCTCGGTCTGCCATTTAAAGTCACAAACACGCTCCGGTTTTAAGGATACGGGTAGGGATTAGGGCCATTTTTAAAAAAAGTCACGATTCCTTAAATTCAACCTTTTTAGAGGTTTTTATAAGAGATTTGTCATTATCGGCCTTTTTTGAGAGGGTAGGTCTGAAGGGACAGATTTATTTCTTACTTAATTAATGAAAGCACTAAAATGAACATCTCCCATTTTTTTTGTCCATAAACCCATCACCTAACTACATCTCCCTCCTCCTTAAAATTCAGTGAAACGCATAGAGAACGTTTTGATCCAGAAATTTGAATATGACACAGGGTTGTAGCTTTCTGGCTCTTTATTTTATGTCATATAATCTATATTTATGTGATGTCAAAACAAGATCAGCAGAAAAGAGCCCAAAGGTGGCTCAGTGCTTTCCTCCGAGGAGTGGCATCCTGCCTAGATGTGCTTCTTGCTCCATTTCATTGGATAAATATCTAACTGGATCCTCAGTCTCTTGGTGAGCGTTTGAAACCGACACCATGTGTGGAAATGTCAGAGGGCCATGAGGGTTTGCTCAGTATAGGACAAGGTTCACGTAAAGCCAGCGCTGCTCGGCGTTAAAAGGTCATTTTCAGTTGATTCAAGGCCTGTAGCAGCTTGCCACATGGCTGGTGTTGTTTCATGAATTGCTGGGTTTGGAGAACGTGGCTGGGCCCAACTCAAGCAGCAAGGCAGGTGGAGCAAAACGTGGCCAGAAACCTGAATACAGAGTGCAGGAGTTTATTTTGCTCTTAGTTTGAGGAAAACGTAGAGAAATATTTCCAGCATCTGCAGTTCTTGGTTTTATCAGCCAGTTTTAGTTCTGATATTTTTAGTTGGAGCAGAGATCTGTTGATTTTACACAAATTTCCACTATGGTGAAAAACTGGAGAGTTTGATGTTATTTGGTTTCTGGAGTCCAGAGGGCCACTTAGAAGGCCTTGGCGGGCCGGGTTTGGCCCCAGGCCTCGAGTTTGATACTTGATTTAGAAGCAGAGCAGCTAGATTTTCTGAAAGGAGTGAGCTGAAACACTTGATTAAAACATTTTCTGTTATTCATGTAAATGCAGAGTAAGCAGCATGAAATGTGTCAAAACAATGTAATTACAGTAACTGTTCTGTTCCAGAGTCGACTTCAACGTTCCCATGAAGGACAAACACATCACCAACAACCAGAGGTTAACTCTTTCTTCATTTCAATTCAAATATTAACCAAAGTGAACCATAATGAGACGACTGGCTGTTGATCTCAACTGTTCTCAGGATCAAGGCGGCGGTGCCAAGCATCCAGTACTGCCTGGACCACGGGGCGAAGTCCGTGGTTCTGATGAGCCATCTGGGCCGTCCTGACGGGAACGCCATGCCGGAGAAGTATTCGCTGGAGCCGGTCGCTGCTGAGCTCAAGACTCTGCTGGGAAAGTGAGAGCTTCACCATAAAACCTTTCGTCTTCTGTTCTTTAAATTGTAACTGAAGAGTGTAGAAGCTAAGCCCCGCTCCCCCAAAAATGGCACAAAAGTGGGCGTGGCTAAGAGACAGATGGGCGTGGCCAAGATGATAACGTACTGTTGCTAACTTGCCAATTTTGTTGATGTATTTAGCAACTGTTAAGACTCCTAGTGACTTTGTTTTTTTGGGGTTTTTTTTAAAGTGACAAATTTAGCAACTTTTTTTTCTTTTCAGTTTTCGGAAACTTTGGCAGCAACATGTGAAATTGCTGACCTCTGTAAAGTGTCCTGAGTGAGAATGAGTCGCTCCCATCAGCTGGCCTCCTCACCAACAATTTTTAAACAATCATAATCAATCTCTCATTTAATGTTTCTGACATTAAATGAGAGACAGAAGTTCGTTCAAGTCAGTAAAGAAATTTTCCACATATGTTGGAGTTTTGTATAAAGTTAGCGTTAAAGTTTGTTTGTGACCTTTAACCTCAACACCAAGATTCTCAAAAGAGGTAAAGTGACCCAAAGAGATTTTACTACTATTTACGGTATTCTTAAATATTGAAGCCACGCCTCCTCCTTTTTTTTAAGGTTTTATTGGCTCTAGTGGCCTTTATTAGATAGTTAATTGACAGGAAAGTGGGTAATGAGAGAAGGGGGAAGATATGCGGCAAAGGTCGCCAGGCCGGGAATCGAACCCACAACGGCCGCGTCGAGGACTAAGGCCTCCTTATGTGGGTTGTGTTTAACCCCTGCGCCACCACAACACATCCACGCCTCCTCCTTTTTTATGTTTTCTATTCTCACTTAAGAAATTGTAGTTAGCAGATTCAATTAGTACGATCTGTTCATTATTGTCATTCAATCATGTTTCTGTCAGAAACAACATCAATATTATGCTCAGAGATGAAATCATTGATTAATAGAGCTTCACCACAGAGAGATCTGGGATTTAAAAGAGTTTAAGTTTTAGTGACTTGGAGGCCAAAAGTTCTTCAGTCTGAGGTTTGAATTAGGTCCAAAGTATTTTAAGTTTCTGTTTTTTGTAAATTTTCTCGTAGTGATCTGGACAGGTAATGTCCTGTTTTGCAGTGCCGGGGGCCAGACACATTGTAGAGGAAGACGGGAGTTTAGATAATATCTGGACCCGTCCTCAGAGTGATGGATCCTCTGGGAAGTCAGACTGATGGTTGTGTGTGGCGTTCCTCAGGGACGTGACCTTCCTGAAGGACTGCGTGGGTCCGGAGGTTGAGGCGGCCTGCTCCAGCCCGGCTGCCGGCTCCGTCATCCTGCTGGAGAATCTCCGCTTCCACGTTGCTGAGGAGGGCAAGGGCAAAGACCCAGCTGGGAACAAGGTCAGTGGAGCGTTCTACTGGTTAAACTGGTTAAACAGGAGGAGCAATATGTTGAGTAATCATTGAGCATATTTGGATATTAATTAATTTAACCAGCAGGAGGAACCAGGCTCTAGTGATGTGCAGATGAAGCCTCACTGGTGTGTGGCACAATTCCCAAACTGTCTCTGCCTTGCTGTATCGCTCACAGTGACACCTGCTGGATTTAAAAAGTAAATGCAGGCAAATTCAATAACGACTGGAAACTGAACTGAAGACGGTTCATTCACGTTTTTATTTAGAAACATCAGCTGCTGTCACAGCTTTGGGCTGAGACGACTGTCTACAAACCATTTCCTTGTGATTACATGGAGTGATTTTCAAAAGCATTAAAATACAAATGAACACAATTAATCATGACAAACTGAACTGGCAGCAGATGTTTGAGCTGAAGGTCCAGTTTTTGGAAACACCAGGATTTATTCCGGAGTGTCGGCCGGAGGGCCCCGGTGGGCCCCGGAGTGTTCTTCAGTACCCGGCTTTGCTCTTGTTAACGACAGCGATTTATCCAAGCGCAGATCTACGTCTGCACTGAAACTTGTTTCCTTCCTTCTTACTCTCTTCTCTGTGGTCTTCATCAACGTCTTTGACCTTTGTGACCTCTGTGACCTTCAGACCAAGGCCACCCAGGAACAGACAGACACCTTCAGGGCGTCTCTGTCCAAGCTGGGCGACGTTTACGTCAACGACGCGTTTGGGACGGCGCACAGAGCTCACAGGTGAGCGAGGCTCAGCAGGAAACACGGTTTGTGAAACGCCGTCTTTAAGCTGCGACGTCTTGGCTGTTTTCCAGAGTTGGGTTGTGGAAATGGAAACATTTTGTTGTTTATTGTTTAGTTGCCAATCCAGGTGAAGTTGCAGGTGACTGGGCGGAGCTTCCTGTCTCTCATCACCTGATTACAGCTCATATAGGGGCCTTTCAGTATCACACCTGAACGTATTTATGGTGATTTCAGTTTTGGTCGGGTTACACAGCAGCTTCCATCCACGTAGAAAAATGTCAGACAAAGTAACATTGTTTATTTTGGGAAACGTAGCTCATCCCTGTGACAACCCTGGGAAACCCGACCAGACTAATACTCTACCTGTCCCCTCAGCTCCATGGTGGGGGTGAACCTCCCCCACAAGGCGGCGGGTTTCCTCATGAAGAAGGAGCTGGATTACTTCGCCATGGCGCTGGAGAAACCTCAGAGGCCGTTCCTGGCCATCCTGGGAGGGTGAGAGGAAGTTCAGCCATTCACTCTGTTTCTACTTCCTGTCAGTTTCTGCTGCAGATTTAAATCCTTCCTCTGTTCGACGGTGGACCTTTTAAACACCAACATTACTGTGGAAGTCTGTCGGCAACCTTCCTGGAGAAGGAAAACAGAAAACTTTAACTTTTATCAAACCTGATGGTTTTCACTGCAGACGCACCGATCAGTTATCAATAAATGTATCGGTTCGATAGCCCATCCATTAGGCCAATCTATTCACTCTAATTCTATGCTGTGAATGAATATAATTGATGGTGGTATTCCGCCACAATAAAAGCCCCGCACCCTCAGAATTAAGTTTATTATTGTTAAAAAAATTATAGTGTGTTTTATAAAATATACGGCCTGTAAAGGTTCACTCACATTCAGCATGATCTGCTCGAAATTAGCTTTTTTTCCCCATCTGTTTACTGACTGTCTGCCGACTGTTTACTGTCTGCCGACTGTTTACTGACTGTCTGCCGACTGTTTACTGTCTGCCGACTGTTTACTGACTGTCTGCCGACTGTTTACTGTCTGCCGACTGTTTACTGACTGTCTGCCGACTGTTTGCTGACTGTTTACTGACTGTCTGCCGACTGTTTGCTGACTGTTTACTGACTGTCTGCCGACTGTTTGCTGACTGTTTGCCGACTGTCTGCGGACTGTTTGTCGACTGTTTAATGACTGTCTGTCGACTGTCTGCCGACTGTTTGCTGACTGTTTACTGACTGTCTGCCGACTGTTTACTGACTGTTTGCCGACTGTCTGCGGACTGTTTGTCGACTGTTTAATGACTGTCTGTCGACTGTCTGCGGACTGTCTGCCGACTGTTTACTGTCTGCCGACTGTTTACTGTCTGCCGACTGTTTACTGACTGTCTGCCGACTGTTTACTGACTGTCTTTCGACTGTTTACTGACTGTCTGCCGACTGTTTACTGACTGTCTGCCGACTGTTGTCTGTCTGCCGACTGTCGACTGTCTGCTGACTGTCTGTCGACTGTTTAATGACTGTCGACTGTTTACTGACTGTCTGCCGACTGTTTACTGACTGTCTGCCGACTGTTTACTGACTGTCTGCCGACTGTTTACTGACTGTCTGCCGACTGTTTACTGACTGTTTACTGACTGTCTGCCGACTGTTTACTGACTGTTTACCGACTGTCTGCCGACTGTTTACCGACTGTCTGCCGACTGTTTACCGACTTTCTGTCGACTGTCTGCCGACTGTTTACTGACTGTCTGCCGACTGTTTACTGACTGTCTGCCGACTGTTTACTGACTGTCTGCCGACTGTTTGTCGACTGTCTGCCGACTGTCTGTCGACTGTCTGCCGACTGTTTACTGACTGTTTACCGACTGTTTGTTGTCTGTCTGCCGACTGTCGACTGTCTGCGGACTGTTTGTCGACTGTTTAATGACTGTCTGCCGACTGTTTACTGACTGTCTGCCGACTGTTTACTGACTGTTTACTGACTGTTTGCCGACTGTCTGCGGACTGTTTGTCGACTGTTTAATGACTGTCTGTCGACTGTTTACTGACTGTCTGCCGACTGTCTGCCGACTGTTTGTTGTCTGTCTGCCGACTGTCGACTGTCTGCTGACTGTCTGCCGACTGTTTACTGACTGTCTGCCGACTGTTTACTGACTGTCTGCCGACTGTTTTCTGTCTGTCTGCCGACTGTCGACTGTCTGCCGACTGTTTGCCGACTGTCTGTCGACTGTCTGCCGACCTTTTACTGACTGTTTATCGACTGTTTACTGACTGTCTGCCGACTGTTTACTGACTGTCTGCCGAGTGTTTACTGACTGTCTGCCGACTGTTTGTCGACTGTCTGCCGACTGTTTGTCGACTGTTTACTGACTGTCTGCCGACTGTTTACTGACTGTTTACCGACTGTTTGTTGTCTGTCTGCCGACTGTCGACTGTCTGCGGACTGTTTGTCGACTGTTTAATGACTGTCTGCCGACTGTTTACTGACTGTCTGCCGACTGTTTACTGACTGTCTGCCGAGTGTTTACTGACTGTCTGCCGACTGTTTACTGACTGTCTGCCGAGTGTTTGTCGACTGTCTGCCGACTGTTTGTCGACTGTCTGCCGACTGTTTGTCGACTGTCTGCCGACTGTTTGTCGACTGTCTGCCGACTGTTTGTCGACTGTTTACTGACTGTTTACCGACTGTTTGTTGTCTGTCTGCCGACTGTCGACTGTCTGCGGACTGTTTACTGACTGTTTACTGACTGTTTGCCGACTGTCTGCGGACTGTTTGTCGACTGTTTAATGACTGTCTGCCGACTGTCTGCCGACTGTTTGTTGTCTGTCTGCCGACTGTCGACTGTCTGCTGACTGTCTGCCAACTGTTTACTGACTGTCTGCCGACTGTTTTCTGACTGTCTGTCGACTGTTTGTTGTCTGTCTGCCGACTGTCGACTGTCTGCTGACTGTCTGCCGACTGTTTGCCGACTGTCTGTCGACTGTCTGCCGACCTTTTACTGACTGTTTATCGACTGTTTACTGACTGTCTGCCGACTGTTTGTCGACTGTTTAATGACTGTCTGTGGACTGTCTGCGGACTGTTTGTCGACTGTTTACTGACTGTCTGCCGACTGTTTACTGACTGTCTGCCGACTGTTTACTGACTGTCTTTCGACTGTTTACTGACTGTCTTTCGACTGTTTACTGGCTGTCTGCCGACTGTTTACTGACTGTCTGCCGACTGTCTGCCGACTGTCTGCCGACTGTTGTCTGTCTGCCGACTGTCGACTGTCTGCTGACTGTCTGCCGACTGTTTACTGACTGTCTTTCGACTGTTTACTGACTGTCTTTCGACTGTTTACTGACTGTCTTTCGACTGTTTACTGACTGTCTGCCGACTGTTTACTGACTGTCTGCCGACTGTTTACTGACTGTCTGCCGACTGTCGACTGTTTACTGACTGTCTGCCGACTGTTTACTGACTGTCTGCCGACTGTCGACTGTCTGCTGACTGTCTGCCGACTGTTTGTCGACTGTCTGCTGACTGTCTGTCGACTGTTTGTTGTCTGTCTGCCGACTGTCGACTGTCTGCTGACTGTCTGCTGACTGTCTGCCGACTGTCGACTGTTTACTGACTGTCTGCCGACTGTTTGTCGACTGTTTAATGACTGTCTGTCGACTGTCTGCGGACTGTTTGTCGACTGTTTAGTGACTGTCTGTCGACTGTCTGCGGACTGTTTGTCGACTGTTTACTGACTGTCTGCCGACTGTTTACTGACTGTCTTTCGACTGTTTACTGACTGTCTTTCGACTGTTTACTGACTGTCTGCCGACTGTTTACTGACTGTCTGCCGACTGTCTGCCGACTGTTGTCTGTCTGCCGACTGTCGACTGTCTGCCGACTGTCTGTCGACTGTTTAATGACTGTCGACTGTTTACTGACTGTCTGCCGACTGTTTTCTGACTGTCTGTCGACTGTTTGTTGTCTGTCTGCCGACTGTCGACTGTCTGCTAACTGTCTGCCGACTGTTTGCCGACTGTTTCCCTTGCAGAGCGAAGGTGAAGGATAAGATCCAGCTCATCAACAACATGCTGGATAAAGTGGATGAGATGATCATCGGTGGCGGCATGGCCTTCACTTTCCTCAAAGTTCTCAACAACATGGAGGTCAGTATCGTTTCCAGAACCAGTTCTGCTGAAAACCCGACTCCAGTCTGGAGTTTTGAGCAGCAACACAGAGTTCAGATTTTATTTTCTGAACTTCAAACCAAGAACCTCATCAGGTTTTAATGTCGTTTAATGATGCATTTCCTCAAATTCAAAGCTGACTTTACACATTGAATCATTTCATAAAATAAAACATTAATAATAAACAGCAAATCATGTTTAATGTTGGAGAAAATAGTTTATTTAAATATCAGCTGCAGTGAAGAATGTTAACAAATAAATTATTATAAAGAAATCTCTTTATTTCAATGCAGAGGCTTAAATAAATATTAATAAAGTTTACTAAAATGAGAATTTCAGGATAAACATTTAGATTTTATCAGCTGGTGCCACAAGTTTACATACACTTTTCTTGCTTCGATGTCTGAAATTAAATGGGAACAAATTTGATTCTAATTGTTTAATGATCCTCGTTACTTCAGCAGGAAACGGCCCACAGCGTTGCCAGGTTGGGTGGGCGTTGCCAGGTTGGGCGTTTGGTTTGCTTTCTTCACATCTTTTGGGTTTATAAAAATGTTGAGCAAAATTTATTAAAATGTTTGTTTGGCAAAAAGCATAAAAACCTGAACATTTTTGTAAAATGTCATCTTTAAATAAATGTTTTAGTTTATTTTGAAATGTGTAGGCTGTGACCTCATCAGTAATTACCGCATTTTTCAGACTAACGTGTCACTGCGTTTCTGCACTGTAAAACAGGAATCAGTGCAGCGTTGATTTAAAACAACGGCTCCACAAAAACATGAGTCTGGTTTGATCTGAGAGTCCAGATCTGGTTCTGGTCAGAATAAATCCAACGACAGAAATCTTTCAACTGAGGACAGCAAATAATATCACGTGTTATGATCTACTAGGATTTTAATTTGTTTACTGTATTTATTTTTAGTTGGGTGAGTCGTTTGTTTTTTGGCAGGAATGTCTCAGGTCTGGCAACCCGCCTGAAGCATGGAGTCTAAATGTCCTGACCAATAAACCTCCTAAAATATCTAATCTGGCAGGATTCTGAACAAATGTACTGTTTTAGAGCAAATAAATCAGGATTTGACTAGGACAGATTGAGCTATTGTTGAGTCTGATGAAACCTCGGTGTGTTTTAGATAAACTGCAGGTCGTGACCCCAGTTCAAACTTTACTGACTCAGTTGAACAGAATCGGGTTCTTCTGCGTTCTGTGTAGATTAGAAACGTCCAGATTAGCAGAAAGTTCAGCAACAAAAAGGAAACGTGAAGCAAGAGGAGGTCACAGGTTTGACACTGTTGCATCATGGGAAATGAGGGTGTGACATTGGAGCTGATGATTTGCTGGTTTGGAAAGTTTTGATATTCAAAATGTTTTGTAATAAAGTTTATAGAGTTTGATTAAAAGCCTAAATATGGAAAACACTGACAGTTGAAGCCTGATATTTAAAGATATTAATATTATTAAAGTTAAATCTGATTATTTTTAACTGCTGGTTAAAATCACTAAATGTATTTTTATTTGATAAATTGGCAGAAACATTTGAGTTTTTTTCTTTGTATTTTGTGTTTTTAATCGTTTAATTTTGTTTCGAACACAAACATTTATTATCCCTAAAGTCTTATGGATCTGTTAACTGAAAGATTCTGTTTCTTAAAGTAAATATAATTTGAACTTTTTGTTTGACATTTTTTCTTCTCAGTCAGGTGAGTTTCTAAACGGCTCTGTTTGACAATGAAGCCAAATCTTTATTTTTACTCTAGAATCTTTATTTCTGTGTCAGATCGGGACGTCTCTGTTCGACGAGGAAGGCGCTGGTATAGTCAAAGACCTGATGGCGAAAGCCGAGAAGAACGGCGTCAGAATCACGCTCCCTGTCGACTTTGTGACCGCCGACAAATTTGACGAGAACGCCGCCACCGGCTCTGCCACCGTCGCTGCCGGCATTCCCGCCGGCTGGATGGTAAGGAGCGGCCTCGGCCTTTGACCTTTGACCTTTGGCCTCGGCTGACCCCCGGCATCTCCGGTCCGCATCACCATCATCGGTAAGAATATTTGGGAAAAATTACTTTTCTTTTTAAAAAGTCGTAGTGTTACGAGAATTTAGTCGTATTTCAGAATAAAGTCGTAACTTTAAAATTCCTGAACGAGAAATAAAGAGTTGAGATGCTGAGCTGCAGAAAGGAAACGGCCGAGTTCCTCAGACGAATCACATCCTTTAAACTATCAGATTTTCTCATTAAATAATTTTTCTAATAATTTTTAGGGCTTTATTCTAATATTCACTTCAAACTGCTAAAACGTCACATTGGTCGTGAAATGATTCTCTCGTTGAAGCAGCGTTTTTATTTAAATTTTTATGTTCATCTTCACATGTTGAGACTCTGTTCTGCTTTGTTTTAAATTCAATAAATTAATGCAATTTTACTATTAAAGTGAATAAAATCTGTTTCTGACCAGCAGCTGATTTCTGTTTGTGTTTCTGAGGATTTGATCTCTCCTCTGTAAACTTTAGCAGAATAAATAAATGTTCATGAAAAATGTGTAATAAACGGACAAAGGCGTTTCCTCTGACGCTGTTCGCTTTCTGTCCAGGTGGGGGCGACACTGCTACCTGCTGCGCTAAGTGGGACACAGAGGACAAAGTTAGCCACGTTAGCACCGGCGGCGGCGCTAGCCTGGAGCTGCTGGAAGGTAAGCGCCACCAACAGGAAGCAGTCAGCAGCATTTAGGAATTTCAAATTAAAATACAAGCAAATAGGGATTATTTTGGGTCAGTAAACACTTATTATTATTATTATTATTATTATTATTATTACTATAGTGGTGAATAATTGTCTCCATATAAACCAACAGTGCCACCAGCTGGTCAGTCGGCGCCATCATTTAGTTTATTAAATTAACTAAAACAACAAACTGATTATTTTGGTCAAATGTTAAAATAAACTAACAAATATTCATTAAATTTTTTCAGAAAGTTTAACGATGAATTTTCATAACCTTATGGATCAGGAATTGATACCCAATCTAGATTTTCTATATATATATATATATCCATATAAATATATATCAGGGCCGATATTGATATCAGATTATGTTTAATCTAAACTATATAATGTTGATCTGTTCTCAGGTAAAGTCCTGCCTGGTGTGGACGCACTCAGCAGCGCTTGAGAGAGAGAGAGAGAGAGAGACCCCCCAGTGGTGCGGCGACCTTTAACCCCCATGACGTTCTGCTGGTTTCTCCTTCCTGAGGACAGACGGCAGCCAGGATTGGACTTCAACGTTTCTATAGAGCTTCTGTGTTAACGTGGCAATCATAGATGTTACTTCCTGTCTGATCTGTTCTAATAAAACCATCTATGTTTAAAAAAATAAATCGGGGATCAAGTCCTCATTGAGCGTCGGAGCCGTGCTAAGAAAATACAGGTCAAAATATTAGAGAATAAAGTCACATTACAATTTCTCAGAATATTTTGACTTTATTCTCCTAATTTTATTTGCTTGTACGGCAGCATTATTCCTCTGTAATATTCTGTTGAAATCTGAATTACATCATCACATTGTTTCCATTAAATAGTTAAAATCACGTGAATGAGTTTGTTCAGGCAATGATTTAATAAAAACATGCAGCGCCAACATCATCGCACCACTTCCTGTTTTCTTCATGGTTTCCCGCAGTAGTAACTTCATGTTGATCATGTGACTTGTGATGAAAAAACTCTTTCCACTACAGTTTAGCATAATAAACCAATTTTAACATGGCTGAAAAAACCACTTCATCGTAGCATAAAAACATTTTATCTTTATTTTTTTGCCCCAAAGTTTCCATCAAGCAAATTTATTTTAAGAATTTAATTTTGTGCATTTATCTGGTGAATGGAAATGCAGCTAGAGATTACTTTAACTCAGTAAAAACAAATCTGTTCTCATTAACCCAGACTAAAGCATAATTATAAAAGATGGTTTTAATTCTGTAATTCAAAATTGTCTAAACTTGGAAAAACATTGTGGATGTTTAGTTTAATCATGCAGAACCTTTCAAAAGCATGAATTTATTTTTCCCACCAGGGGGTCTTTAGTGGCTCTAGTGTCCCTTATATGACAGCAGGCTGACGGGGAGGGGGAGGGGGGAAGACAGGCGGCAAACGTCGGCCAAGTCCGAGAATCGAACCCGCGACCGCCGCGTCGAGGACAGAGGGCCTCCTGATGTGGGTCGCGCTGTCCCCTACGCCACCACAGCACGCCCCTCATGAATTCATTTTTAACGTCTCATTTCACCTGTATTTTATTTAAACGCAGAACGATTCATTTCTGTTTAGGTAAAACTTAAAAACGTTTTTTTATCATCCACCTGTAATTTGGGATTAGATAGAAATTAGCAGCTCATCTATAATCTGATGTATTTTCATGAAAATGCAACGTAATGTGACGGCAACATTTTCTCTCAAATCAAACAGAATAAATTGAGCAACAAACAAAGTTGAAACAAATTAATAGATTTATTTGTTCACCGCTAGGGGGCAGCACCTGCTGGTGTATTTACAAACAGAACATTGTAAATGAACCGGACGTTGCGTAATGGACAGCTGCTGTTTGGTCGTGATGCGTTCAGGTGCACTCCCCGTTTTCGTTCACGTAGTCCGGCTCATCTGTCGAAGAAAATAAACCGAGGAATTATTTTCAAACCCAAATGATTTAATAAAACATGCAATATATTTAAACTCTAGAATTAATAGTTTAATGTCTATTTTCTGAAAAGCAACACATTTTTTGATAAGTCTTTAACTTTGGAAAATGTAAATAACAATAAAAACATTAAAATAAAGATGCTTAATTTGGTCTCAACTGTTATTAAAATCCAAACTAATACTTAAATTAGATTCTCTTCAGTTTTATTTGCTTTTGTTCACCTTGTTGTCGCAGGTGAAGATGGTGGTGTTTTTATATTAATAATTGTTGCTCTTTTATTTTCTACCATTTCAAATATCTGGCTTTATTATTGCAGTTATTTTACGTTTAAATCGGCAGCATGTTGATCTGCAGCTGTTACATTTCTCAGTCCAGTGTCTCTGGTGTAGATTTGCTTTAATAAGTTGCAGATGATTAATTTAAAGACGATAACTCACCATCGGCTTGCTGCTCCAGGAACTCTGTGTTTTCATAATCGTCATCTGTTTGGAGTGAAAGCGCCGTGAATGAATGAAACAAATTTCGGCCTTAAAGTTCAGACTCTGTTTTACCTTCTGCTATCGACAGCGACGGGAAAACGTTCCCGTAAACACCCGGATTCAGCTCGCCGTCTGGAAACGCATTCATGTCGAAAAAGTTCACCAGCTCATAATTATTCAGCTGAAATCAGTTACAATGGAAACACAAAACGTTTTGCTTCTGATTTCTCAGTCAGATTAAATCAGGATTAAAATGCTAAATAATAAAAATTATTTCTCTTATCGGGCAATAGGTGCCAAAAGTGAGGCGACCGCCTCCTGTGTTTTTATCATGAAGTTGGTGCTGATCTGGAAAACCTGATCAAATGTTGAGGAAACAAAGTTTAGTGTGTTATTAACATGCTCACCAGGTAAACCGCTCTTCTCATTTACATATAAAGACTCTCCGATTGGCGCTCTGTGAATCACAAAAACTCTGTTACAGAAAAGTTATATATAAAATACCTAAATTTAAATGACGGTTTTCATCTCTTTTTTTTAAGTGCATTTCTGACATGTGGGGAATTTGTGCTGTACAAGCAAACTGAATTTATTGTTTTAATCTCAGTTAAACTCGTCGTTCTGCTCATCGGGTGTTCAGATCTCAGGAGTCCCTCAGGGCTCCGTCCTAAATATTTCCATAAATTTAACATCTCTGCAGTAAACCAACTCCTCGTCACGACAACAGTCTCAGGCTAAAGCTTTTTGTTCATTTTGAGGATAAATTGATAATATTAGGAGAGAAAAGGTTGTAATCTTTTAATAAAATCTGTCAACATGAAACTTCTGATTCTTTTCCAACTTTCAATCATCAGATAATGTAGCTTAACTGAATGTTTATTAGCTTTTATTTACCTCTCTGGGTCAACATGCATTAATGCCAGACGTAATTTTTCTCACTATATCAGCTACATGCATCACGTTTATTCTTTAAATTAACAGTTGATTAATGAAAACATTTAATGCTTGTTTTTTGTCTTCCAGTCTGATTACACGATTTCAGCTTGAAACCAGCAGGTTCTGCTTTTCTTTGTATGATCTTTGATTCAAAACTATTTAAATAAGTGATTAATGATTTAAATTAGTGATTCTCACACGTAGTCGGGTTCCAGGCTGGAGCTGTTGGTTTGCACTGCAGGAAGAAAATCCTTGGTAACATTTTCATAGTCCTGCTCTTCAGTTTGATCTGCAGAACAATAATGAATAAATCAGGACTATATTTCCATAAAAACGCGTTGACAGTGGCGCGGTGGCTTACCGTCTGGCAGCGCAGAGCCTCCAGCAGTTTCTCTGGAAAACAGTCGCAGTTTGTTAGCAGAGCTGCATCTCATTATTCAGTCAGGAAAATTTGTTCCTAATGAGCTTAAATGAAAAAGTTCCAACTCATCCGATTTACCAATTTATCTGATTATTTAGAGGCCTCAGTTTGCAAAAACAAAATGGCTTCCTTTAAACCTTCCTGAGCATAAAAACATGCAAACTGAGAATCTTCAGACATATTTGGTTTGAGGCAGTAAAACATTTTTAGAAAATGTGAAATCAGGGCGGTTTATGATGTGGGCAGTTTCCCAGGGCTGTGTCAGAAAGGGGCGGGGCATCTAGCTAAATCTAACCTGAACAGGTTTTTTGCTGCTGGTGTAGCGGAATTAGCTTCCCTTAGTCCACAGCGTCTCAATTCCAGGCCCACAGACCCCCCGGGCCCCGGGCCCCGGGCCCCCTGCTCTGCATGTTTTAGATGTGCCTCTGTTCCAGAACAGCTGATTCAAATGATTGCATGACCACCAAGTGCTGCAGAAGCCTGTTAATCACCACAGATTCAATCCAGGTGTGTGGCAGAAGGAAAACATCTGAAACATGCAGGGCGGGGGGCCCAGGGGCCCGAGGACCGACTGGGGGCCCGAATGAGGAACTCTGAGTTAGTCCCTGCTGAGTTCTGCCAGACCACATTTCCTGCTTCCTACTACAAAGAAAATCTGATGATTTCTTGCATTTTATTTGGTCGGAGTGCAGCAGGAGGCGGGGCTTGTATGGGGTTCCATTCCTGGAAAAAACATGGCTGCGTATATTTTTATGTTTCAAGCTAACAATGTTAGTGATAGTGATAAATCCCAGATTAATCAGAGAGATTAATTTTATTAAATGTTTTAATTGACTGACTGCACTGATTTTAACCCCCATTGGTTAACTCTGTGCACTGCAAAAACTCAAAATCTCACCAAGATTTGGTCTAATCTCTACTGCCAATATGTTAATTCACTTTAAATAAGACAAAAGTTATTTACAAATAACGTTTATGCAAGAAATA
Organism: Gambusia affinis; assembly: GCF_019740435.1. Classification (NCBI taxonomy): domain Eukaryota; kingdom Metazoa; phylum Chordata; class Actinopteri; order Cyprinodontiformes; family Poeciliidae; genus Gambusia; species Gambusia affinis. Next base: position 26,707,960 of record NC_057882.1, read on the forward strand.
AGAGCTTCTTTTGAGTAAATAATTCCTTAATATTGAATTAAAAAGTTCTGGTTTTACATATTACATTATATGAAAATAAATAATCTGATAGTGGAACTGGAACCTTTTAAATCAACTTTAAGAACATATTTCTTGTTGAAAAGATATTAGTGAATTAGTTTTGGTTTTAACTGTACTAAGATATTTACACTAGAAAGTAAACAAAAATAGGTGGTAGGATTTTGTTTTTGCAGTGTAAATTTGTGCTCCGTCCTTTCAGCCAAATATCAATTTTTGGTGTTTTTGTGTTTATTGGACATACACAAAAATCAGAATCTGTAATTTTTTATAGATGATTTAAATTTCTGAAGATTTAAAAAAAAAAAAAAAAAATGTTGAAAGGAAAGAAACAACCGTCCATTTTCTAACACCTTGACCCCACAGGGGTCAGGAGGACCTGCTGCCTCTCCAGATACGCTTCAGCTGAGAGGCGGGGTCACCTGGACAGGTAGCCAGTCTGTTGCCGGGCAACACAGAGAGAGACAGTACACACACACACACACACACACACACACACACACACACCTAGAGAGAATTTAGAGAGACCAGTTAGCCTGACAGTCATGTTTTTCGACTGTGGAAAGAAACCAGAGAACCAGAAAGAACTTAGCATGTAGAACCTAGCATGTAGAACCAAGCATGTAGAACCAAGCATGTAGAACCCAGCATGTAGAACCTAGCATGTAGAACCAAGCATGCAGAACCAAGCATGTAGAACCAAGCATGTAGAACCTAGCATGTAGAACATAGCATGTAGAACCTAGCATGTAGAACCAAGCATGTAGAACCTAGCATGTAGAACCTAGCATGTAGAACATAGCATGTAGAACCAAGCATGTAGAACCTAGCATGTAGAACCTAGCATGTAGAACCTAGCATGTAGAACCAAGCATGCAGAATCAAGCATGTAGAACCAAGCATGTAGAACCTAGCATGTAGAACCTAGCATGTAGAACCAAGCATGTAGAACCTAGCATGTAGAACCAAGCATGCAGAACCTAGCATGTAGAACCTAGCATGTAGAACCTAGCATGTAGAACCAAGCATGCAGAACCTAGCATGTAGAACCAAGCATGTAGAACCAAGCATGTAGAACCTAGCATGTAGAACCTAGCATGTAGAACCAAGCATGTAGAACCAAGCATGTAGAACCTAGCATGTAGAACCTAGCATGTAGAACCAAGCATGTAGAACCTAGCATGTAGAACCAAGCATGTAGAACCTAGCATGTGAGACCAAGCATGTAGAACCTGGCATGTGAGAACCAAGCATGCAGAACCTGGCATGTGGAACCTGGCATGTGGGACCTGGCATGTGGACCAAGCATGCAGAACCTGGCATGTGGAGAACCTGGCATGCAGAACCTGGCATGCAGAACCCTGGCATGTGGGAACCTGGCATGTGAGACCAAGCATGCAGAACCTGGCATGTAGAACCTGGCATGCAGAACCTGGCATGTGAGAACCTGGCATGTAGAGACCAAGCATGTAGAACCAAGCATGTAGAACCTAGCATGTAGAACCAAGCATGTAGAACCTAGCATGCAGAACCTAGCATGCAGAACCTAGCATGTAGAACCAAGCATGGAGAACCTAGCATGTAGAACCCAGCATGTAGAACCAAGCATGCAGAACCAAGCATGTAGAACCAAGCATGTAGAACCCAGCATGTAGAACCAAGCATGTAGAACCTAGCATGTAGAACCAAGCATGTAGAACCAAGCATGTAGAACCTAGCATGTAGAACCCAGCATGTAGAACCAAGCATGTAGAACCCAGCATGTAGAACCAAGCATGTAGAACCTAGCATGCAGAACCAAGCATGTAGAACCTAGCATGTAGAACCTAACATGTAGAACCAAGCATGTAGAACCTAGCATGTAGAACCCAGCATGTAGAACCAAGCATGTAGAACCCAGCATGTAGAACCAAGCATGCAGAACCTAGCATGTAGAACCAAGCATGCAGAACCTAGCATGCAGAACCCAGCATGCAGAACCAAGCATGTAGAACCCAGCATGTAGAACCAAGCATGCAGAACCTAGCATGTAGAACCTAGCATGTAGAACCAAGCATGTAGAACCTTGCATGTAGAACCTAGCATGTAGAACCAAGCATGTAGAACCAAGCATGTAGAACCCAGCATGTAGAACCAAGCATGCAGAACCTAGCATGTAGAACCAAGCATGTAGAACCCAGCATGTAGAACCAAGCATGTAGAACCAAGCATGCAGAACCTAGCATGTAGAACCAAGCATGCAGAACCAAGCATGTAGAACCAAGCATGTAGAACCCAGCATGTAGAACCTAGCATGTAGAACCAAGCATGCAGAACCAAGCATGTAGAACCAAGCATGCAGAACCAAGCATGTAGAACCTAGCATGTAGAACATAGCATGTAGAACCAAGCATGTAGAACCTAGCATGTAGAACCCAGCATGTAGAACCAAGCATGTAGAACCAAGCATGTAGAACCTAGCATGTAGAACCAAGCATGTAGAACCCAGCATGTAGAACCAAGCATGTAGAACCAAGCATGCAGAACCTAGCATGTAGAACCAAGCAGGTAGAACCCAGCATGTAGAACCCAGCATGTAGAACCCAGCATGTAGAACCCAGCATGTAGAACCAAGCATGCAGAACCTAGCATGTAGAACCAAGCATGCAGAATCAAGCATGTAGAACCAAGCATGTAGAACCCAGCATGTAGAACCTAGCACGTAGAACCAAGCATGCAGAACCAAGCATGTAGAACCAAGCATGTAGAACCCAGCATGTAGAACCAAGCATGTAGAACCAAGCATGTAGAACCTAGCATGTAGAACCAAGCATGTAGAACCTAGCATGTAGAACCAAGCATGTAGAACCAAGCATGCAGAACCTAGCATGTAGAACCAAGCATGTAGAACCTAGCATGTAGAACCTAGCATGTAGAACCAAGCATGTAGAACCCAGCATGTAGAACCAAGCATGTAGAACCAAGCATGCAGAACCAAGCATGCAGAACCAAGCATGTAGAACCTAGCATGTAGAACATAGCATGTAGAACCAAGCATGTAGAACCTAGCATGTAGAACCAAGCATGTAGAACCCAGCATGTAGAACCAAGCATGTAGAACCTAGCATGTAGAACCAAGCATGTAGAACCCAGCATGTAGAACCAAGCATGTAGAACCCAGCATGTAGAACCAAGCATGCAGAACCTAGCATGTAGAACCAAGCATGCAGAACCAAGCATGTAGAACGAAGCATGTAGAACCTAGCATGTAGAACCAAGCATGTAGAACCAAGCATGTAGAACCCAGCATGTAGAACCCAGCAGACTCCGGGAATTGAACCCAGGACCTTCTTGCTGCAAGGCAACAGAGTTACCAACTGCACCACTGTGCAGCCCAAAAGAAACGTCTGTCTGTTTTTGTTTTAAATGTACAACATGCACACTGTAAAAAGTGAAGTCATGTGTCGTTGTACGTACGTTGAAGACATCTGATTGGCTCTGGTGACTGAAAAACAGGAGAAGAGAAAACATGACGATCAGAAACCTGGAAAATAAAACTAAACACAATAATCTGAACTTTTAACACGAAGAGAAAAGAGATTCAGAAAAATGCAGCAATAAACATTCAATCAGTTTATCAGTCAATTAGTCGATCAGTCTATCAATCTATCAATCTACCAGTCGATCAGTTTCAGTCTTGTTGTGTTTTAATGCTGCAGTATAAAACTGCAGCTGCATTAACTCCTAGAGGAAGCATCGTTTCCTCAGTCGAGTTTTAAACCAAAGTTCAACATGTCAGATTTAAATCAGTTTCATTACAGCTTCAAACACTGAAAAACGTTTATGTTGTTTTTAGTTTTTACCTGTTTTTGATCTCACCACGGCGAATTTACTTCCCCCACGCTGGCTGCCAACAGAGAATTACGATGTCAGAAACAAATCTAAGAAATATTCCGATTGATTTTTCTGTTTCTACTTAAAAAGAAAGTTTAAATGTTTCAGATCAAGCAAACGTCTGATGGAAGAAATCCCTTTATTTATAACACGATGTGTGAGATTTCTATCGGTTAATATTGATAATTATTCATTCATTTTTTGTTTTAAATATCTGAAATAAAGCCAAAGCGTGTCAAGGCCTTTCCTCTTATACTTCAAACTGCCGCTAAAGAAAATAACTTTTATTGTTTCAGAGGAAAAATCTGGGAACCGACGAGGTCAAAGTGGAACTTTATGGAAGAGCGTCTCGATACTTCTGCTGAAAAACATGGCTGTGGCAGTATGATGATCAGGGAACTGGAAGGAAACGTGATCTCTACCAGAAAGTACTGAAGGTTCACATCCAGACATCACCGCACAAGCACCGCTCAATCCTACGCCAACATGGCCGAACCAGAACCAACATGGCCGAACCAGAACCAACGGGTCCGAACAAGAACCAATGCGGCCGAACCAGAACCAACGGGTCCGAACAAGAACCAACGCGGCCGAACCAGAACCAACGGGTCCGAACAAGAACCAACGCGGCCGAACCAGAACCAACGGGTCCGAACGAGAACCAACGCGGCCGAACCAGAACCAACGGGTCCGAACGAGAACCAACGCGGCCGAACCAGAACCAACGGGTCCGAACAAGAACCAACGCGGCCGATCCAGAACCAACGGGTCCGAACGAGAACCAACGCGGCCGAACCAGAACCAACGGGTCCGAACAAGAACCAACGCGGCCGAACCAGAACCAACGCGGCCGAACCAGAACCAACGTGGCCGAACCAGAACCAACGTGGCCGAACCAGAACCAACGGGTCCGAACGAGAACCAACGCGGCCGAACCAGAACCAACGGGTCCGAACAAGAACCAACGCGGCCGAACCAGAACCAACGCGGCCGAACCAGAACCAACGGGTCCGAACAAGAACCAACGCGGCCGAACCAGAACCAACGGGTCCGAACAAGAATCGACGCGGCCGAACCAGAACCAACGTGGCCGAACTGGAACCAACGCGACCGAACCAGAACAAATGCGGCCGAACCAGAACCAACGCGGCCGAACCGGAACCAACGCGTCCGAACAAGAACCAACGCGGCCGAACCAGAACCAACGCGGCCGAACCAGAACCAACGGGTCCGAACAAGAACCAACGCGGCCGAACCAGAACCAACGGGTCCGAACAAGAATCGACGCGGCCGAACCAGAACCAACGTGGCCGAACTGGAACCAACGCGACCGAACCAGAACAAATGCGGCCGAACCAGAACCAACGCGGCTGAACCCCAGAACCAACGCGGCCAAACCAGAACCAACGCGGCCGAACAAGAACCAACACGGCCGAACCAGAACCAACGCGGCTGAACCGGAACCAACGCGGCCGAACTGGAAACAATGCGATCGAACAAGAATCGACGCGGCCGAACCAGAACCGACGTGGCCGAACTGGAACTAACGCGACCGAACCAGAACCAACGCGGCCGAACCGGAACCAACGCGGCCGAACCGGAACCAACGCGGCCGAACCGGAACAAACGCGGCCGAACCGGAACCAACGCGGCCGAACCGGAACCAACGCGGCCGAACCGGAACCAACGCGGCCGAACCGGAACCAACGCGGCCGAACCGGAACCAACGCGGCCGAACCAGAACCAACGCGGGCGAACCGGAACCAACGCGGCCGAACCAGAACCAACGCGGCAGAACCAGAACCAACGCGGCCGAACCAGAACCAACGGGTGCGAACAAGAACCAACGTGGCCGAACCAGAACCTACGGGTCCGAACAAGAACCAACGTGGCCGAACCAGAACCTACGGGTCCGAACAAGAACCAACGCGGCCGAACCAGAACCAACGCGGCCGAACCAGAACCAACGCGGCCGAACCAGAACCAATGCGGCCGAAACAAAACCGACGCGACCGAACCGGAACCAACGCGGCCAAACCGGAACCAATGCGGCCGAACCAGAACCAACGCGGCTGAACCGGAACCAACGCGGCCGAACCGGAACAAACGCGGCCGAACCAGAACCAACGCGGCCGAACCAGAACCAACGCGGCTGAACCGGAACCAACGCGGCAGAACCGGAACCAACGCGGCAGAACCAGAACCAACGCGGCAGAACCAGAACCAACGCGGCCGAACCAGAACCAACGCGGCCGAACCAGAACCAACGCGGCCGAACCAGAACCAACGCGGCCGAACCAGAACCAACGCGGCCGAACCAGAACCAACGCGGCCGAACCAGAACCAACGCGGCCGAACCAGAACCAACGCGGCCGAACCAGAACCAACGCGGCCGAACCGGAACCAACGCGGCCGAACCGGAACCAACGCGATCGAACAAGAATCGACGCGGCCGAACCACAACCAACGTGGCCGAACTGGAACCAACGCGACCGAACCAGAACAAATGCGGCCGAACCGGAACCAACGCGACCGAACCAGAACCAACGCGGCCGAACCGGAACCAACGCGGCCGAACCAGAACCAATGCAGGAACCAGCTTTCAACTTCAGTGAAGTTCTTATTTGCCATATTTCCTGTTTTTCTGTTCTCTCTCTGAGTCAGATCGGATCGAGCAGCTTTTTATTTTAAATTGTTTTTCTTCCGCTCATCTCTGTGTGACATCAAAATGTTTTTGTTGATCTGAAACATTTAAATATAAGACATAAAAGCAGAAGTAAAGTATTTAAAGGAGCCAAATATTTTTTCACAGCATTGAACCAAAACTATTTTTATCGTGTTTTTCTCTCTTCGTACTCACAAGATCTGGGGATCATAAATTTGAGACTCTGCATGAATTATGGCTGCAAAAATGGAAAAACATTATAAGGTATTGAAACGCTGATAGAAATAACTGGATGAAGAATTGATGGATGGATGAATTGCACACGTGAAAAATAAAAATAACATTTTAACATTCAAATATTTGAAAAATCAAATTTTTATCATTAAACTTCTAACAGAAATTTTCCATTTATTTGCACTTTTCATTTGAATATATAACTTTAAAAGACATCTTAGTTTTATATCTTTATTATATTACATTTGTCCAGTTTATGTTTTTAAGTGTTTATTGCTTTATCGTTTAAGTAGCTAACAGCAACCAGTGCCAGAATTATTTTTTACAGTGTGCTAGTTGATCCTCATGTTTCTGTTTTTCCAGTTCAGGAATATAAATAAATATTAATTTTGATTTCCCAGTTTCCAAAATGTCGGTTTAAGTGATTGTTTTTTTGGGTTTTTTTGGACATCTGAGATTTTTCCCAAAAAAAAAAAAAAAAGAAAGTGTTTTGTTAACAGCAGAAGGTTAGTTTAACCAGATTAAGGAATTCATGTTTGTTAGTGTGGAGCCATCTTGAATGAATGGAGGCAGTGATGAAGAGCGACAGACTCACTGGATTTCTTTCTGCAGCGCAGACAGAGCAGTGACAGCAGGCTGAGTGACAGCACTGCAGCCGCAGACAGCGCCGCAGACAGCGCCGCCGCCGAGTCGCCCATCGGACCTGCAGCACCAGCAGAAAAACGGGTCGATCTGGGCCGGTCAGTGGGCTCCTGTCAGCGAGGCAGAGCTGCCAGGATGTGGTCGGCTCAGAGAAAACTGAGCGGCTCCGCTTGCAGGACTCACACTGTCAGCCAGGAAGCAGCGCAGCGCTCACTGTGACACACACACACACACACGCACGCACACACACACACACACACACACACACACACACACACACGCACACACCTCAGATCACGGTAAACTTAATTTAACTGTATCTTTTTAATCAATATTCAGGAGTTATTGGTTTAAAACAAAGTTATTTCTTTCTGAAAAGTTACTTTCAGTTTTGAGATATTTGCAGTAAAAACTGGACAAAAATACTTGGAAAGATTTTGTGTTTTCAGGAATATTAAAGTTTCTTTTGTTAAACTGATTCTTAATTATTTGGTTTAAAAGTTCACTTTGGTCCAAATCTATGGCAATAAATGGTTACCGCTTAACAAATATTTAAAAAGTAATGATCCGCATTTTGGCAAAAGCTTCAGGCAGGTTTTAGTCCTGAGCCTGAAAACTAACAAACTGCCTCCATTTTATGTGAGCAACAGAAAAAGTCATAACAACAAAATTCTGATATTTAAACAATCTGAAAACCTTTAATATTAAAGCTGAAGACAGATTTTCTAAATGAAACATCATTATTATTTTTTCAGTTTGACATGAAATCAGAGCAAAATCACAAATTTCTGATTTCTGTGGAAATGTTGAATCGGATCGAGCGCTGCAGCAGCAAACTGCAGCAGCAAACTGCAGCAGAAAACTGCAGCAGAAAACTGCAGCAGAAAACTGCAGCAGCAAACTGCAGCAGCAAACTGCAGCAGAAAAGATAATTTTACTGAATTTGAAGCTACTAAACTTTGGACACTTGAAGAAGATGATGATGAAGATGCTGATCCATGAGTTTGTCGATGGGGCGATCAAACCTTTCTCCTTTTTAAAGAACAGAAAACTAATCACAACATCGATGGATTATAGACAGAAGCTCCGTAACCAAAACCAAACAGCAGGATGAAAAGGATCTGATCAGGTTTCCAACATCTTGAAACGACAGATTTTCTGAGAAAACTCCAAGTTTCAGATCAATCAATCAATCAATGAATGGGGTTTATTTGTTCAGCAAGGTTCAGCAGCTGCCCACCCGTCACCGATGATCGGATTTTATGAATCATATTGAATCTGTCGACCTTTTTGCTGGTTTGGCAAAATGAGGTCAGAAAAGCATCAGGAGTGATAAATAAATAGAAATGATTTTTTTACTTGCTGCAACATCAACTTTCCTTCACAAATAAAGCTGAACCTGAAGTTACAAATATTATTTTTGTCTGATTATTCTGATGTTTGAAGAATCTAAATATTTCAGGCCACCCTGAGCCAAACCAGGACGGTTTGACTTCATGTCAAAACTTTCATGGAAACGCTGCATAAAATACTGTTTTATTTTTAAGATTAAAAACTACTAAAATCATTAGAAGCTTAAAAAGCTGCTTTAGTTAAATATAACTTTCCCAGATTTAAGAAGTTTCAGTAAAATGATTAATAACTTTATTTAGTAAGTTTAATATATTTAATCAATCCCCACTCTCAAAATATTGTCTGGAATTGGTTGTTAGAGGATCTCTGGATTATTTTTGGGACAGAAAACTGAGCCAGATTAAATTTAATGAATGTCAACAGCAGCACAGTTCAAAGTTAAAGTAGAAAAATACTTTGGGGATAAATATTTACTTATTCTACAAAGAAATATTCTTAAAGTTTTCTTTGTGAAATAATTGACAAAATAGATTAACTTACAAACTTATCAAGCTGATCAGTAATCGAAAAGGTTTTAAAACTTCAGCACAGCTTCTGTAGGAACTCTGAAACATGAAGCAGCTGTTTATAATTTCCCTTAAAGTTTGTTTGATTTTCTGGAGAGAAGTCGGGTTCTGGTGGAAAGTTGCTCTTCAGTGGGTGGAAAGTTTTCCATCTGCTGGTTTTTACAGAGAAAATCTATGATGTTTTGCTCAAACTTGAATCAGACACAACTCTGATAAAAAGAGCAAAATATTAACTTAGTGTACATCTGACCTCAATGGATCAGGTTTAGATGCGGCCATATTGGTTCCTGTCTGGGAAACTCAGAAACAGTCAGAGCTCCGAACATTTGGTTCCAAATTTACTGTTTTATCTGCAGGGCTGAAATAAAATGTTATTTCTTCATGAAATTCTTACTAGTTTCATTGCATTATAAGTGTGTGTGTGTGTGTGTGTGTGTGTGTGTGTGTGTGTGTGTGTGTGTGTGTGTGTGTGTGTGTGTGTGTGTGTGTGTGTGTGTGTGTGTGTGTGTAAAACCACGTTGGACTCTGAGTCCTAATGCTGTTTTCTCTCCTGGTTCTGGTTCTGGTCTGCTGCAGTATATCTCTTTATAAATATTGTAAATCATAAATGCTTTAGCTTCTGCTCTGCGTGTTTGTTGATTTTATTTTACTATTCTTGTTTATTTTATTTCCCTCCATTTGTCCAATCCTTTATCGGTAAACAATAAAAATATCACCAATGCAAACAAACAAGTTTATATTATTTTATGCCTTTTGTTTAATGAGCTGAGATTATTTAAATAAATCATGATTGTAAATATTTAAAGTATTATATCTGTTATTGGTAAAACTTTAATTTCACTGACAGACAGGATGAAAATCACCTGATATGTTTTAAGACATGACAGTTGATGTGTTTTATTTGTCCTCTTAAATATTGATAAAGTTATGAAAAATCAGAGAGAATGAAAGTACTTCTCATCTGAGATAAAACTTTTAAGATGTGAGAATAGATTTACCTGAACTGTTTATTGGAGAGATTTCTGAAAAACATCTGAGCAGGTGAACAAAATCCTGTCAGACTGACAGCAACAAATATAAATATAAGTATAAATATAAGTATAAATATAAGTATAAATGGTTTCTGTGTTACCTTCAGAGATCCAGCCGCCTTCATTCTTCAGTTTTGTTCAGCAGGTCGATTGTCAGCTCTGCTTCCTGTTTCAGCGTCTCCCCACATCCGTCGCTTTGTGGTTTCCACTGGTCACAGAGCAAAACTAATGAGCTGCAGGGCCAGGCCCTCACTTTATTATCTACATATAGTTTAGTTTTATTCTGCCAGGCCTTCACTTTATTATCTATATTTAGTTTAGTTTTATTCTGCCAGGCCCTCACTTTATTATCTATATTTAGTTTTTTTCTGGCTCATTTTACAGTCATTCCTGCTAACCAGGGCCAGAACACAACAACATTGTTTGCTCTATTCCAACATTGTCTTTTATTTTAACAGGAAAAACCTCAATCACTTCAACGACTGTGGCTCTGTAGTCGTCTTGCAATCGGAAGGTTGTAGGTTCGATTCCAGCTTCCTGCCACATATCGATGTGCCTCTGGGCAAGGCACTTAACCCCTAATTGCCAACCGATCTGCGTATCGATGTATAAATGTGTGTTTGTGAGTGTGACTGGGTGAATGTGACTCTAGTGTAAAGCGCTTTGAGTCAAAATGACTGGAAAAGTTCTATATAAGTTCAGTCCATTTACCAACACTGGAGCTCAGCTTGGGTTGCTAGGTAACAGATTGGACTCCTCTGGGGTTGCTAGGTAACAGATTAGGCTTCTATGGGGTTGCTAGGTAACAGGTTAGGCTTCTATGGGGTTGCTAGGTAACAGATTAGGCTTCTATGGGGTTGCTAGGTAACAGATTAGGCTTCTATGGGGTTGCTAGGTAACAGATTAGGCTTCTATGGGGTTGCTAGGTAACAGGTTAGGCTTCTATGGGGTTGCTAGGTAACAGGTTAGGCTTCTATGGGGTTGCTAGGTAACAGGTTAGGCTTCTATGGGGTTGCTAGGTAACAGGAAGCACCTCCTGATTTGTGGCGTTTCTTTCTGAAGTTTTTGTAACAGCTCGTTTTCCAGACACTAAAAAGCATAAATTTACTATCAAAACAGAGCTGGGTGTTTTTTTAAGTGATTTATTGTTTTTAGAAGCTGTTGAAACCCAAATGGAGGAATAAAAATGTGCTAAATGGGAATTTCCCCTTAAAGACTCTCAACAATGACCAAATTTGACAGCAGATTGTCCCTCCTGAGCTCCTGTCAGTACTGATCTGTGTCACAGTTTTCTGATTTTTATTGGTAAAAAAGAAAAGTTACAAGTCATTTATTATTTTCCTTCCATTTCACATTGATGCATTACTTTGTGTTGGTCTCTCATATAAAACTGGACTGCAGTGCTTTGAACTTTGTTTTTGTAACGTGACAAAATGTGAAACACTCGAGGCAACATGGCTGAGAAACACACAAGCAGCCATTTTCCCCACCAGACCAAGAGAAGATGACTCACTTTTACAAGAAACCAGAAGCTTTGATCTTGGTGTGAAGAAAAATGACTTGGGGGGCTGAGAAGAGAAACAGCGTCTGCAGGAGAAACTTTGATTTTCAGAAGGTAAAAGCAGAGCTTTGGACTAAAAGAATGACCTCAGAAAAACTCTTTGCTCAGAAGAGGACCGAGACGGAAAGAGAAAAACACTACATGACCAGACAGAGAAAAGTCTCCAAAAAGAAACAGACCGACATGAGTTGTTTCTATTTCATAGGAACTGAAAACTAGAGAAAGACTTTCAGCAAAAATGAGTAAAGTCTGAGAATAGAAAATAAGTGATAAATACATTGAAATGTATTCACCACAGACTTTGAGGAATTCTGACATATTTAAGGAATCCCTTTAACTAAAACTACCAACCAATCAAAATGGCCGTTATGAACAGGCCTGTCAACATCTTCACTTTTGTTTCTGTTGAGCATAAAGCCAAAAATTGAAGACTGCAAGGACTGGGCTGCTAAGGATTATTTTAGTCATCAATTAGCCTATTGATCATTCAGGTGATTATTAATTATTTTGAGAAAAAAAATTCTATGTGCTGCAGATACCACTGCATATATATTTCTGTACCTAGACATAGATGTGTGTGTGTGTGTCTGTGTGTGTGTTGCCATTCTCATATCCCTTCCCCCCATGACAAAATCTTAATTCTGCCTCATATTATATATATAATTAAAATACATATTTTTAATTATTATTATATCAAAATGTATTGAGTCGGGCCTGCAGAGCCCAAGGCGCCATTTATACAAGAACCGCCACTGTGATTTGGTTTTATTGTTTGTACTTTCAGTGATGTTATGGTGTTATAACAGTTGTTATCATCATCAGTACTATCAATAATATGCATTTAATTCAAAAGTATCTGTCCTTTTAAACTTGACGTAAGGACGTTAAAATTCACTCTACGTCACGCCACGTAAGTTCCAAAACTGGCGAAGCCGAGCGTGCTAAGGTCTTGGTAAATCCTTCATCGAACACCGATGCTGTTAAGGCTTTCCGTCAGTGGAGGCGTCATTTCCCCGCTTTCACTTCGCCTCTGGTGGGTGGTGGGCTGAGCTCCAGCCACACCCTCTTGTTGTTGTTGTCCCAGGAGATCCGCTGCTGGTTCCGCGGCTCCAGACGTCTCCCTCTCCGAGGCAGCTGGGCCCGCCGGCCGCGTGCATGCAGCAAAATGGCTCGAGCGGCTCCATCGGCTCTGACGGCGGCAGGGAGCGGCAGGCTCTGTCCTTCAGCCCGCTGCCCGCCGCTACTACTCGGGTGAGGCGGTTCATTCAGGAGCGACAGAGGACGCTGCCGCTGCCCAAAGTGATGGTGGTATTCTCGGCCGCTGGCGACGCGGACAAACCGAGCGATGCCATGTCCAGCTCGGACCCAACGGAGGAGGGCGACGGCGTCCGGAAGCCGCCGGCCTCCCCCTCCCCGAAGCACCGCGCACCGAGCAAGCCGCCCCGCGCCTCGCTGACCACCCTGGAGCCGCAGGAGGTGGGTAGGCCGCTTCACGGAAAGTCCCCACGCAGAGCATTATTTATTCACTAAATAACAACTAATGACGCTGCACAAAGAGGCTTCAATAAAACAAACCACTAAAATGTGTCCAGAGGCAGCCTTACAGACCAGGCAGCCATTAAACACATTACGTCTCCAATAACTCCACAGTTTGACTGTTTGTGGATATTTACTCTGCGGTCCGTGGTTGGCTTAGCCGCCGAGCCGCGCGGTGATTGGCTGGGAGCCGTGTCACGGTGATTGGCTGGGAGCCGTGTCACGGTGATTGGCTGGGAGCCGTCTCACGGTGATTTTCTATTGGATGATTAGATGGATTAAAATCCCCATGATAGATGGATTATTAATCCAGTGAGGGGAGGCCCTGGGGAAGACCCAGGACACGCTGGAGGGACGATGTCTCTCTGCTGGCCTGGGAACGCCTTGGGATTCCTGGGAACGCCTTGGGATTCCTGGGAACGCCTTGGGATTCCTGGGAACGCCTTGGGATTCCTGGAGGAGCTGGAAGAAGAGACTGGAGAGGGAAGACTGGGCCTCCATTCTGAAGCTGCTGACCCCACGACCCGACCAGGATAAAGTGAAGAAGATGGATGGATGGATGGATTATTGGAGTGTTATAAAGTTTTTATCACCTCCTACAGTTTTTGTTGCTCGATCCTCTTTGTCTTAGTTTTCCAGATCTGCAGCAAATTGGAGCAGCAACACTAAACTGGTATTTAAATGTAAAAAAAGAAATCACTTCTGTGTAAAATTAGTATGGCATAATTTGATTATTCCCATTTTTTATAGAAAAATAACCCCCATAAAATGAAGTGTGTTTCTTCTAAACTTGAAACAGTTTCAAAGAGCTGCTGTTCTGGAGGCTGGACAGATGAAATGTGACTTTTGGCTCTGGCTGATTCTGCTGTTCGACTCTCTGAGCTCTGGTCAGATTATGGGAAGACACATTTATGTTTGAGGAGTCTGGATGTTTGGACCTGAAATGGTTAAAAATGAGCGTCTCTGTCGGGTTGTGAGAAAAGCTTGGCGTTCGAAGCCACTTCCTGTGCAGCTGCTTTGCAGCCGAGCAGCAGTAGAAATATTTATGGTGTATGCAGGTCACCAGGTCAGGCGCTTGGCTCTCGTTACTTCCAGGCCCAGATAAAACCTCAAAACGTCCAAAGCAGATTTTTTTGGGTTGTGGGGAAAATAATCTTTTTTTTATTTTTTTTCTAGAACTAAAAAGCAACTTTAAAGGAGAAAAGGGGCATTTAAACGGTTAAAATCTCAGAATATGCATAAATATTTGGCATGTATGGCAAAACTGAAAATAAGATTATGAAAAACACATTTCATAATTTTTTGTTGCTGTTTAAAATAGATTGTTTTTTGATCTAAGCAGGTGGAGCAATTTTATGTATAAAATAAAATAATAACAATAACCCACCATGCATTACTCTGGAAATAACATCCAATTTACAAACAAAACGTGAAACTTCAGATTTAAATAGTTAAAATCCATCACTACTCATAAATAAATGAGTCTGGTGACTGAAGCCTTGAATTAATCATTTCACAGCAAAAAAAACTCAAAGTCTTACCAAGTATTTTGGTCTATTTTCTAGTGCAAATATCTGAATTCACTTGAAACAAAACTAAAGTAACTTACAGGAAACTTTTCAGTAAGATATAGGAGCTTTCTTAATAATTATTAAACATAATAATAAAAAATGAGTCCTGCATGTTTCAGGTGTTTCCCTTCTGCCACACCTGGATTGAATCTGTGGTGATTGACAGGTTTCTGGTGATGCAATCTTTAGAATCAGCTGCTCTGGATTAGAGGAACATCCTAAAACATGCAGGGCTGAGGACTGGAATTGAGAAGCGCTAGTTTAAATGAAATAATCTTAATCCTGGTATTTTTCCATCATTAATGAATTGTCGACTTTTATATGTTGATGAAAATCTGTAAGTTATTTTAGTTTATTTCTCAGATATTGGAACTAAACTAGACAATAACACTTGTTGGGATTCAGTTTTTACAGTGAAGAAGGATAAATGTTGCTATGGGAACCATCGTGACTTGAAGTTGGTTCTGTTTGGTTGAACTGTCCAGATATTCGACCATCAATAACTGATTATTAGATCTGTTTGTGATCAGTTTCCAGAGGTGATCTCCCTGAACGTGGGGGGAACCCTCTTCACCACGCGCCTGTCCACGCTGCGGCGCTATGACGACACCATGCTGGCCGCCATGTTCAGCGGGCGCCACTACATCCCGCGGGACGCCGAGGGCCGCTACTTCATCGACCGGGACGGCGCTTACTTTGGGTGAGCCCCGAACGGAACCAGCACGCAGTCAGGACAAACGGCGGCATCGTGTTGAAGAAAGTTTTAGTTCCTAAAAATCAAATGGTGTTCTCTGAGAGGCAGCTCGTTAAATCCTGATACGCTTTCATGGCTTCATCATTGAGAAACAAAAGGGCTGCATCAGCATCGTTTCGGTGACGTCACCGCTGGGTATCTCTGCATTAAGTGGAAAATCTGTGAATGAAACCAGAAAGAACGGACGAAACGCTGCAGAGGATTTTTATGAGTTTCAGAACTTTACTGAGATTCCTGATGAAATGAAAACACTTTAGACAATTTATGCAAATTACAAACAAAGCTGTGGGCATAATTATGAAGTCATGTTTTTCAGTTTGCAGTGCGGTCGCGTTGAAAAGATGCAATGTGGCGAATCCACCACAAGGAGGCGGTAAAGATTAAAAATCTCCGTACTTACAGTTTTAAACAATTATTCTCTTTAAACACATTTTTTATGATTAACTTTTCCATCCATCCATCCATTTTCTTTACACCCTTCTTCCCTAATGGGGTCGGGAGGGTTGCTGGTTCCTCTCCAGCTGCGTCCCGGGCGAGAGGCGGGTTCACCCTGGACAGGTCGCCAGTCTGTTGCAGGGCAACACAAAGACACACAACCATTCACACACACACACACACCGAGAGAGAATTTAGAGAAACCAATTAACCTGACAGTCATGTTTTTGGACTGTGGGAGGAAGCCGGAGAACCCGGAGAGAACCCACCATGCACAGGGAGAACATGCAAACTCCATGCAGAAAGACCCCGGGCCGGGAATCGAACCCAGGACCTTCTTGCTGCAAGGCAACAGCTCTACCAACTGCACCACTGTGCAGCCTGATTAACTTTTCAATTCTTTAAATTATTTTAATAGTTTTTAACCTTTTTTATTTTTGCTGTTTCAACATTAACATTTAAGTGACTGAGAAAAAAGGTTCCATGTTGTAAATCTGTTGCAGATGAATAAAGTGAAGACATACAGTAACTTCAAACTGTATGTCTGAAGTTAAATCAGACCAGATTTCTCCTGTCTTAGGTCAGTTAGAATCACAAATTATTCATATTTGCTAAACGCCAAAATCACAAGAGAGAGAATGAATATGTCAGGTTTAATTATTAAAGTCTTTAATCAGTGTTTAATTTTGAACTACATGACTGAGTCAAACCTTTGAATTCTAGATGACCAAACAATAAAAGAAGTTTGGTTTAATTTAACTTCAGACAGAGAGAGAAAAAAGTTTTTTTTATTGAGAGAAAACGTTTTTTTATTTGCTGGATGTTTCAATCTTTCAAAGTGTGCCCAATCACAGCCTGTCTTTATTTTAAAAATACATATTTATAATCATATTGGTACCTAAACTTTTTATTCTGAAGACATGAAAACATCTCTGACAATTTTAGTAAATGGAAATAATTTTGGAAATTCTAACTGACCTGAATCTAAAGAAATTCAGCCTGAATGAAAAGGTGGAGGAATCTTTTTATTCTGTGGATGTAAACTTTGGGTTTCAGCCGAACAAAGACTTTATATTTAATTCAGTCTCTAAAAACAGAAATCAAGCAAAATGGAAACTTGGTAGCTCAGCTTTACAGAAAGCAGACTGGAAAAGCATTTTTTATTTCTTGACGAAGTTTAAAACAACCAGAAGCCAGTTGAGTCATTTTAGACCTTAGATTTAATTTGATATTACGAATACAGAATTGACTTTTAATGTAATAAATGAAAAAATCTCATTTGCGCGATCACAACCTGCCTTTATTATAACTATATTTCCTGTTCCTTCAGGGTTTTATTTTACCTGTTTTTGTTCCGTTTTCCTAACTGAGATTTTCTTCCGTCTGAAGGGACATCCTGAACTTCCTGCGGGAAGGCGAGCTGCCGCAGCAGGACCGGATCCGGTCCGTCCACCGGGAGGCGCAGTACTACGCCATCGGGCCGCTGCTGGACCGCCTGGAGCAGACGCAGCCTCTGACCGGGGAGAAGGTCCGGCAGGCCTTCCTCGACCTGCTTCCCTACTACAGAGGTCTGATGCTAACACAGCTAGCCGCTAGCTTTGCCAACACAGCTGGAGGTTAGCTTGGCTAACATGGTTAGCTTTGCTAACACAGCAAGAGATTAGCTCGGCTAACATGGCTAGCTTCACTCACACAACTAGTGGCTAACTTTGCTAATACACCTAGTGGTTAGCTTCATTAACACAGCTAGCCTTGCTAGTTAGCTTTGCTAACACTGCTAGGGGCTAGCTTCACAACAACAACACATCTAACCATTCATCATGGCTACTGTTAGTCTAAATGTCTGAAAAGTGTGGCATACTTCTGTCTTTTGGGTGGTTGTCTGCTACAAGGGTGACCGTGAATCCTTAAAAAGTCTTAAATTCATGTGTCTAAAATTAAGGCCTTAAAACATCACATTCACTTAAAGAACTAAGAAAAAGCCAGGCAGCTAGGCTAAGCTAACACTGGTCATGTAGGTTAAAGAGCCAGCATTAAACCATTAGCAGGTAGAAACCTCAGCAAGCTGCCATGAACAATGAAGCAACTGGAGCTTCATGCAGAAACACACTTTATAACGTCCTTTATTTCTGGGATCACGTGATGCACGCTGTGGAATAGTCCTGTGTTTTTCATCTCCTCTCTGGGTCGAAGTAAATCTATAATTTAAGACAACAGCCCACCGTCTGAACTGAAAGCTTCGACATGTCTCTAGATAATTTTTTTGTATCTGCTGCATCGAGCAAAAAGAAGAACGGAGGTCGGAAAGGTGGGGCTAATGCTAGCAAATCCACAGCTAGCCAAAACGACCAAGATGATGTGGCTGAAGACATGGAGCAGGGCTGCACTGTGAGGGACCTGGAAGAAGCTAACACTCTAAAAGAAGACATCATAGTAGAGCGAGTTACCAAGAATATCGAAAAAATACTGGACAGAAAAGTAGCTGCAATTCTTAAACCAGTCTGTGAACTCGCAGAGAAAATCGACAGCATGACGCGGCGAATGGCTGCTGCTGAACAGCGCATCTCTGATCTGGAAGACGTAACAACAAGAAGCGCACCTAGAATGGACGGAGATGGTGGAGAAAACTATTGGAAGAACACTGGAAAGGCTGGACAGCCTGGAAAACCAAAGCAGGCGCCAGAACATTAAGATTATGGGACTAAAAGACGGCAGAGAACCGGCGGGTTTTTTCAAGGAGTGGAGTCCTAAAGTCCTGGGTCTGCAGCAGACAGATAAAAATCCAAACAGCCCACCGCACAGGACGGGCAAAGTGACCGAGACCATCCACAGGCAGTCCTGGTGAGACTCCACAACGACATCCATAAACTAAAGATTCTCAACGCTGCAAGGAATAAAGGAATAATTCAAGTAGAAGGTCGCAGAGTCTCCTTTTACCAGGAGTTTTCTGCGGAAATTGTCAGAAAGAGACGGGAGTCCTCAGGCGCTCGGCGACAGCTGTCAAGTATCTTTCCTGTTCCCTGCGGTTATCAAGATCTTCTACCAGAATGTGACGACCAGATCTCTATCTGACATGAAAGAAATGAACGAATTCATCGAGACACTTCATAAATGACTTCACATGGATCTGTCCACATGTTAGAGTGACATAATGATGAGAGGGAAACACTGAACACTCGTAAGATTAATAACATTATTCATCATTTTAAATCCGTTCTGCTTATATTGTTTTACAAATAAGAACGGTATGTTGAGATGAAACATCTCCATTATATCCTGGGGTTTAATAATCAGACCCAGAGAGGGCAGGCGGCTTCATTCCTTCTGTTTCTGATCCTGGTTCCTCACTGGACCTCCTCCTGCTGTACCTTGGCGTTAGAGTATGACCAGTTTGTTATTGTTATTTTTTTGTGTAGTTTGTTATGGTCACTATTTCTTTAGAATCTGGTCCAAGCTCTGTTAATGTTCGGGTTTTTGGTTGGAACGTTTTTGTTGGTTTGTCAGCACAGAACACAATTTGTGGCAGACATGTTGCAGTTTAACTTGTTTTATTTTATTCATGTCTTTTAAAAGACAGCATAAAGTAACATTGATATACTCTGAAGATGAGCATTAAGGTTTGCACATGGAATAATAAAAAGGAAGGCTATCCTAAATAGTTTAAAAAAGAACAGGAACCAAGAAACTCATCTCACGGATGAGGAACATAAAAAATATTTAAGAGAACGGGTAGAACAAGTTTACTTCTCATCATACTCAACAAATAAAAGGGGTCATAATCTTAATACATAAATTCTCCCTTTCACAGTTTTAGACACAGAAGGGGAATCATCTTGATGAAGGTATTTTATATGGACATATTTGTGTTTATGGCCCAAATATGAATGATGAAGATTTCTTTGCTGTCCTCCTCAGTCAAATTGCTGAGATGGATTGCCCAAACATATTTATCGGTGGTGACTTTAATTGCCCTTTATGCCCTCATATGGATAGGTGCCCCCCCCCCCAAAACATCCAGTCTAAAACCTCTAGTGCTGTAAAATATATTCTAGAGGATTTAATAGACATATAGGCGATACAAAGCGAGGCGAAGACGATGAGAGTCGGTGAAGCAGACAGGTCTGACCATAAGGAGGCGATATGAGGAGAGGAGAGGCGATGAGAGGCGATGAGGCGATGAGGCGATGAGAGGCGATGAGAGGCGATGAGGCGATGAGAGGCGATGAGGCGATGAGAGGCGATGAGGCGATGAGAGGCGATGAGGCGAGATGAGAGGCGATGAGGCGAGGCGATATGAGGCGATGAGGCGATGAGAGGCGATGAGGCGATGGCGATGAGAGGCGATATGAGGCGATGAGAGGCGATGAGGCGATGAGAGGCGATGAGGCGATATGAAGCGATGAGAGGCGATATGAGGCGAGGCGATGAGAGGCGATGAGAGGTGATGAGGCGATGAGAGGCGATGAGAGGCGATGAGAGGCGATGAGGCGATGAGAGGCGATGAGGCGATGAGAGGCGATGAGGCGAGGCGATGAGAGGCGATATGAGGCGATGAGAGGCGATGAGGCGAGGCGATATGAGGCGAGGCGATGAGGCGATATGAGGCGAGGCGATGAGGCGATCCTGAATTCAGGATGAAAACTGTCGTCATCATATGGATAATAAATGAATGCTTCAAACTGTTTTATGAAAAATGTTACTGTTCTGAAGTAAAAAAATTATGCACTAGAACATAAACTGCTGGATAAATTAAATATACCACAATTGGCACCAGAACAGGCAAATCTATTAGAAGGACCTACAACAACTGTAGAAATTGAAAATCTCTTCTCTCCAATCTGGTAAATGTCCAGCTGCTGATGGATTTCCTGCTGAGTTTTTTAAATCCTTAGAAGGCAAAATTATCTCATTATTGGAACGAGTCTTTAATACATCTCTAGAAACATCAAAACTACCTGATACCATGTATATGGCAAATATTACTGTAATCCCAACAACAATGTTGGTCATATCGACCAATCAGCCTCTTGGTGTAGACATGAAGATTTTATCCACTAGATTGGAAAATGTAGACTTCAACATAGTCAATCTAGACCAAGCTGGCTTTATAAAGGAGCGACTGTCATCAAATAATACTACACGACTTATCAATATCATCCAACACCTTAACCAGACACAAATACAGCCATCATTGTCTCAATGGATGCTGAAAAGGCCTTTGACTAGGTCAAACTGGAGTATATGCTTGAAGTGTTGAGAAGATTTGGACTTGAAGAAAATCTTCTAAATTGGGTAAAACATCTTTCTAAAAAGCTCACAGCATCCGTCTTGACAAACGGCCTCTTACCTGCATCCTTTGGTCTGACAGGGAAAACCTCTTTCTCTGCTACTTTTCTCTTTGGCTCTGGAGCCACAATTAGACAAAACAATGATATTAAAGGTATATTAAGAAAAAAAGTGTATAAAATATTAATATATGCTGATGATGTACTGTTAACTTTGACAGACCCTGTGAAATCTATCCTGTCTCTAATTGACTGTCAACAAATTTGGTAAGATATCTGGGTGTAAGGTAAATTATGGAAAATCAGAAATAATGCCTTTACTATTGACCAGGGAGAACCAACGTTCATCAAGCTATTTTGATGGGCTGCTACAGGATTAAAATATCTAGGAATACACATCACACCTACAATTAAAGTTGCAAACAGCCTCATGTGTCCCTGGCTTCAGATGGAGGAACGTGTTTGTAAACCTCATCATCCTATAAATATGATCAATAAACCAGAGAACTCCACTGACTGTCAAAGATCATTAATAATACTGTGAAGGCATGGGGCATTTTGAGGAAAATGTTTGGTCAGAACAGAAATCTTTCATCTCCAAAACATTGGTAGATAATCTGGATCTGACAGTAGGGGGCGCTGGACCTGATCACCAGGAAACACGATCTGAGGAACAACGGAAACTTCAAGACATTTGAGGATTTAAGAATAAATTATGACATTTTCTCCAGGGACTTTTATAAATATCTTCAGCTCAGTCATTACATTCAGGCAACAATGGAGCCACTGCAGCTCCCAGAGGATTATTAGTTATTAGAAAAAACTATTCTTGATTGTCATAAATGTGGGAGGTTTGTGTCAAAACTCTGTGGTGAATTATAATCCCTAAGGAAAGATAATCTGGAGAATTTAAGATCAACCTGGAATCATAATTGATTCAGAAGCATTTTGACTAGAATCTCAGTATTTAACCGTTACAAAGAAAAGCAATATAATATTTTACATAATGTATAAAAATCTCCAGGACTCACCAGGAAGTTCTCCAAATCGTCCCAAATGTAAAGTGACCAGAGGAACCAGAGTTCTCAGTGTGTGGAGAAATGATCTGTTATAGATAACAGTACAGATCATTTCTACTAGTTTTATATCTGGATAACGAGGCTGAAGTTCCTGTTGATGTTTCAATAAGTTGGTTGTGATGCTGCTTCCATCCTCCATGGAAAAACTGACGTCCTGAAGTTATTGGATTAGAAAGACTGAGATTGTCTGAAAGGGAAATTTTATACTTTTATTAAACTATAGGAACGTATTCTTAAATACTTCAAAATGTCCAAATTAAAAAAGCAGCAGTGTGAATCAGAATGATGTAAATGTTTAGGTTTCTGTATAAATTGGTTACTTTTCTCATGTGATGCTGTAATTTCTGAACAAGCTTCTGGTTTTGTTTTCTATATCAGTGCTGTGTAAGTTTTTTATTGTTCTTTCCTTTTATCTTTTGGTATAAATGTTCAAAGTACCTAATAAAACATAATATAAAAAAAAAAAAAAAAAAAATAGAAATCCTTCATTTATAGCAACATGCAAAATTTAAAAGTGGCAAGTAAAGAGCCTGATGAGCCGAGGATTCTGGGTAAAATCACCTGGAGCCAGAGGAAAATCCGGCTTTAAGCAGATTAATCTGTCATTATGGATGATTATTACATTATGAGAGCTGCACTATTAATTACACCTGCTACTAGTTTGGTTAATTATTCTCTCTGGCTTCAGAAGCTGCTCTAGGGACACTTTTACTTTAGTTATGATGGGTAACCATAGCAACAAGGTAGCAGTTGACTTTCTTAATTCCTAGAAGCTGTTTATGTTTTTATGTTTAGTATTTAGTGCTCATAGGCTGATAGGAGTTACCGAACATTAACGTGTTTTCACTGAACCGCCGTGATTTCAGACAATCTGGAGCGCATCGTGGAGATCGCCAAGCTGCGGGCGATGCAGAAGAAGGCGCGCTTCGCCAAGCTGAAGGTGTGCGTCTACAAGGAGGAGATGCCCATCACGCCGTACGAGCGGCCGCTCTTCAACTCGCTGCGCTTCGAGCGCGCCGACGGCGACGCCAAGCTGTTTGAGCACCACTGCGACGTGGACGTGTCGTTCGGGCCGTGGGAGGCCGTGGCCGACGTCTACGACCTGCTGCACTGCATCGTCGGCGACCTGGCGCAGCGCGGCATCGCTGCAGAGCAGCAGTGCATCGGCGTCTGCGACAAGCACCTCATCAACCACTACTACTGCAAGAGGCCCATCTACGAGTTCAAGATCACCTGGTGGTGAAAGGCAGAGCGGACCGGAACCGAACCGGAACCGGGACCGGAACCGGGACCGGAACCGGGACCGGGATGCAGTGCGGCTTTTAACTCTGTTTTCTATTCAAACTGACAGGATTTTACAATGTGACCCTTTAAATCTGCTTCCTGTTTCCTCAAACATTTCACAGTTTCCTGTCGCCTTCATCGTGAGTTAAAGGTTAAAGGAGATTACGGCAGAATGTTGGGGCCACCTTTTTTAATCCAATGATTAGCAGATTAAAAACATAATAAAGTCGTAAAATGACCAGAAAAGTTATTTTTAACATAATCAGATGCTGAGATTTTTCATATCTGTAAAACCAAAACATGCTCAACATTCCTTATTAAATGTTTATTATTTTTGGTGAAGGACGTAGAAAACGACTTCATTCTAACAATAATTTGACTTTATTGTCATCCAGATTTTCTCATATTTTACGATTTTATTCTGGTATCTGGTTCTAAAACTCTGTCTCTCAGACAAACCAAACATTTTAAAGTTTTTGGGGCTCCAAATGTTTTCAGTTCATCTCTGGATCCGTTTCTGTTCAGTCGGGTCCAAATTACTACAAATGACATGAAACCCAAACCAACTTAACTCCAGTTAAACATCCGGCCGTATTTTCGATCCTCCTGTATGAGGCGACAGTGGGAAGAAACCAGACGGTTCTCCTGGCTGAACTCTAGGAAGTGACAGAAACAGGAGTGGAGATTTATCTGATGGAAAGAGAAAACCGAGATCCTGCAAACACTGAGCCAGGAATCCTTTCTCTTTAATTTAACACGCATCTGTTTCCCATTCAGGGTCAAACTGCAGCTTGTTTTTACCCCAGTAAATCAACCAGCTATGCAAAGACAGAGTAATTAAACTAATTTTTTGTCTAGACGATGGTGGAGTCGTTGTTTTCATATTTCCTGAAGCCACATCGTCCTCAGTCCTTTTTTCAGCAGTTATTTCCTGTTGGCATCAGATTCGTGTGTTTCCATTTGGAGGAGTAACCATGGAAACATCCAGCCGTCTGATTGGACGTCTTAACGCTCCACCAGGAAGCCCGACGCCTCCTGTTCCGATCAATGGATGAATTGAACCGGGATCGATAGCGATCCATCGGCAGCTTTTTGTTCTGATCGCAGCTAATAATCGCGGCTCGATGTTGTGACGTGAAGTCAGATGTGATATTTTCCTATAGGTTTTGTGTCAGGTGAACTGTGAGATATATTTTCTTTACGCGTCACTGAAGGAGCGTTGAGAAAGGTTCAGCGGAGGTCAGCGTGTTTTTGTTTCATTGGTCACTAAAATAAGGAGATTCTCTGTTTTAAGGGATTGCATTGCTGGAGATTTGATGCTCAGAGGTGAATTTTTGCAGCCACTGTAGATGTTCAAATTTTATTAGAAAATAGCGCCACCTTCAGGGAGAATGTTTGATTTTTTTTTTTAAGCTTTTGTTATTTCCATCACTTGAGTCCTGCTGTACTTGACTGTTACTGAGCACCATGTGATTGTAACAGAAAAGTCTTATTTATGTTTGGTAACGTCATCCGTTTTAATTCATGATAGAAATCAACTCTTTCATCAGATTTTCTCAATTTGCCACATAATTCTGAAGCACTACATTCTTCCCCTGAAACATGACTAATCTTTATGACTTCCAGTGTTTTTAATGTTTTTATATTGCTGTTTATGTTTGTTTTAGCTTCTAGGAAGCTCCAGATCTCTAGTTGTCTTTTATTTGTCTGTATTTAAAAAAATTAAACAATTTTTATGTTGTGGTACAATAAAACTGTTTAACTGCAATAGGATTTCTCTGCTTTTATTTATGTTTTGTGGAAAACATTTACAAAACTTGTGTATGTATGTATATATATATATATGTATATATATATATATATATAACAAGTTAGCAACAGCTGGCAACAACGTCACTGAATGCATTTTAATTTTGGATCATCGATCATTAAAAACAGCCAAATTTTTAATGATGCTATAAAATCACACAGTATGGTTTGTCTTCAAGGAGCTAACAGCTAGCAATGCATATATTTCACACCCGAATATATGCTCTTATTGTGAAGGGAGAAGGTGAGGTGAGACACCAACGGTTTTACGTCATTCTATCTTTGGTTTGGATTGGAAGACATTGAGAATAAAAAAGACTTGAATTATATTTTTGTCTTTTTCTGCCGACTTCCACAAGCTCATTGTTTGCTACTGCCAGCAAAACAATGGCCAGGACTTCACTATCAACACACGGCATGTCTAAAATAATGCTTGTTATTTTAGAGGTATTTGGACCGTACGGCTCTGGAAATGAGCCTTTCCGTAAACCATTCTTTATACCAGCAGAACTTGCAGTACTTTGTGAAAACAGAGGACTTTTCCCAAGAAAATCAACATTTAGCTAGGAACCTGGAACAGGTTTTGGTGTGGTGCGTAATGAATCATGAGGATTAATAAACACAACAACTTAACATTTTAATTTATTTACTTTTACCTTCAGCATCCTTGAATTTAGACTACAAAATCGCTGCTAGAAATAAAAATGGCGGATTCACGAAGTCGGTTAACCGGAAGTCCTTGACCTTATTTATCAGTTCTTTGTCAAATTCTGACAATGGACTGAAAAATACGATACAAACCAAATGTATAGATATCTCCGCACCAACAGTAGAGACTAAAATAAACCTTTCTACACTTGTAGAGATTCCGAGTACAAACAGGCATTTATATTTCTATTTAAAGTCTTGACTGAACATAAATATGTTTAATAAAAGAGGAAATGTGCTTAAAGCGTGTAACGGTGGCGTTTCTGTAACGTGAGTGGTGTCATCAGCTCTGAGTTTTTAAAGCGTCTTCACTGGTAATGACTGTAATGACTTTCCCGGTTGGATTTTAGTCAAAATATAAAATATAAATACAGCAGAAAATGAAATAAAATCTGGTTAAAATCTAGTCATTCAGGTAACGGTAAATAAATAAGATACAATCATGGCTAATGTATCTCATGATTATAACTTTGTTTCTCCCAATTATACATTTAAATAAAAATATTAATGGCCAGCATTTTGGTACATGTGTCTCTTTTACAGTAATGTTTTAGTATCGTTCCCTTTGCTGCTTAATAAAGCGTACTTTATAATAACCATAAATGTTTTATCTCTGCTGTTTGTTTTGTTTTGCATTATTTTATCAGACTTTCAGTGATATTCTCTCCAGGCCCAGTGGATTTCAGGACGACGTCTCCAACCTGGCAACCCAACTGAAGAACAGCTCCTCAACCCGTTTGAATGAATATGCACTCTTAGCCGCTGTTGTCATGGCAACACAATAATAGCCGAGCCGGGCCATATGCTGCATGCGCTGCTTGTCAAACGTGTTTAAAAAGGTGTTTACTGTCTGATTGTACAAACAAACGCTGCGCTAACATTTATCTGATTTATCAGCAGATTAACAGGCGGTGGATTCTGACCAACATTTCATGACCTGAGCTGCTGCACAATTAAATCAGTCACAAATTACTCGGGAAAGAGAAGCAACCACACTCAAAAAATAAAGTTGTCCAAGCAGAACAGATGAAGAGATAAATGTTAAATGCTAAGGCTTCTTCCCAGGGCAGCACATTCTGGGAGGAGGGTCGCAGTTACTTGCCACGCCCCCAAT
Organism: Gambusia affinis; assembly: GCF_019740435.1. Lineage (NCBI taxonomy): Eukaryota > Metazoa > Chordata > Actinopteri > Cyprinodontiformes > Poeciliidae > Gambusia > Gambusia affinis. The sequence continues at coordinate 26,735,517 of NC_057882.1, forward strand.
TCCTACTGACCACTGCTGCTGGTGACGCCCTGAATCACTACTGAACACGCCCCCAAACATTTCTGACCACGCCCTGAACCACAACTGGCCACGCCCCTATCTAAACATTTACACTCACAGTGGAAACAACTGCAAACAGATGAATAATTATACAACTGTACAACTTAGGTAATAGGGCGGGTCTATGCTGGGGTTGCTATGGTAACGGGCAGGCTAAGCTGGGGTTGGGAGGTTTTTCAAACGGCTCATTTTCCAGGCACCAAAAAGGTTCAGTGTTTTTTTAAGATCTAATTTCTTTTAAGTCATGTTTGATATTTATAATTTTTTGAAGGTTTAGTTTGTTGACTGTGCGATTAAATGAGATCATGTGACACCGCCCCTTTAAGGAGTCCAACAGAAATATTTAGTCTGGACATCTCTGATATAAAAGCACAAGTGTTTGTGCTCCATGTTTCTGCTGATGCTCATCATAACCCTCTGCTTCTCTAAGGGAAACGGCTGAAGGTTAAAGGTCATCGGCGTTCCTGGGTGGGATCTGTTTTCTCGCTCACGGCTCCATCCAGCCGTATCTGGGACTTCCCCCCCCGGCGTCTCTTGCTGAGTTTTACTCATCTGCTGACCTACTTGCTTCGGCTGCCGCCATGTTGGACAGGAGATTATAAACGTTTCTGTTTTAGCATCGATGCTAAAATCCAGCTGAGCTTTTAGACAATCAGCAAAACTATTTTCCTTCTGATGTTTGTTCTCCATCATGATGGAGTGAATCATATTGATAATTCAGAAAAAATAAATGAAAACACACATCTGAGAATAATTTTAACATGTTTGGATTTGTTTCATGTCTAAGATTACAAGTCGAGTATTTCCTCCTAGGAGCAAAAACAAATATATTTATCTGATTTACAACCAGTGAGGTTGAGACATGAATCAAAAGGTGTTATGGATAAATTGATTAAATAATATAATTCCTCCGGCAGCGGCCAAAATCAGATAAATAAATGAGAATTCAGCATTTCATTCTGATGATGTACTATATTTTGTTATCTGATTATGTTTGACAGAATCAAATATACTAACAAATATATTAATAAATTGTCACAATGTCGTAGGACAGAGGAAAATGGCCGAACTGATATTTTTATAAAATATCTCATGTTTTACATATTTGTGACGATGATGATTATTTTGTGGTAGGTTAAAGATGGAGCTCCTCCCAGTTCTCCCAGTTCAATCTGCAGATAAAAGCCACTCAGTCAGGAACACCCAATCAGAGCCAGGAGGCGGGGCTTAGCGATGGCAATCACTTCCCCTTTCTATTTCTATCAGCTGGTTCACCAAACACACAGGCTAAGATAGCTAGACTAAGTTAGAAACTATTTACTTAGAAACTCTGATATTTATGGTAGGTTAAAGATGGAGCTCCTCCCAGTTCTCCCAGTTCAATCTGCAGATAAAAGCCACTCAGTCAGGAACACCCAATCAGAGCCAGGAGGGATGGCAATCACTTCCCCTTTCTATTTCTATCAGCTGGTTCACCAAACACACAGGCTAAGATAGCTAGACTAAGTTAGAAACTATTTACTTAGAAACTCTGATATTTATGAATGTAGGAAGGACACGGTGAAAATGAACACAGTTTTCTTTATGTCAGTCTAAAGTAACCAAATTATTGCTGTTAATATTTTACAGTGTAACTTGATAAACCTCATAAATGATCTCTCTCATCTCTCTCTCTCTTATTTATCTTCAGCTCAAATCTCTCAGAGTGATCTCTCCCTCTCTCTCTCTCTCTCTCTCTCCATCTCTCTCATCTCTCTCTCTCCATCTCTCTCTCTCTCTCTCTCTCCATCTCTCTCTCTCTCTCTCTCCATCTCTCTCTCTCTCTCTCTCTCTCTCTCTCTCTCTCCATCACTCCATCTCTCTCTCTCCATCTCTCTCTCTCTCTCTCTCTCTCTCTCTCTCTCTCTCTCCATCTCTCTCTCTCTCTCTCTCTCTCTCTCTCTCTCTCTCTCTGCCTCTCTCTCTCTCTCTCAGGGTGGAGGCAGACCGCAGATCGTCTCTTTCCGTGGATGGATGCAGGCAGCGGAGGAAGGGGAGGATTGGCGGTTCTCGGTTCTCGGTTCTCGGTTCTCTTCCTCGGTCTCTGGTTGTGTTTTCCGGATACCTGCACCATCATCAGCGCGACTTAAGATGAGCTGAGGACTGATTATTGATCCGCTGCATCAGGTAAGCGTCCTCTCTAACTGATCAGTTTGGAGAGGTGGAGGAGGACAGTTACGTAACGGAGCCGGAGCGGCTCGGTTCGGTTCGGTTGTTGTTTCCTGCTGCTGCCGGGGGAAACGGCAGGTGTTATGCTGAGAAACGCATGCCTGCCGAGAATTGCGTGCCCTGTCGCGGGAGCGCGCATCGCTCTGAACTCTCATGTTGATGAGAAAACGGACTGAAATGACCGAATAGGAAACTTTTAAAGATATTTGTAACATTATCACGTTTCTTAACCATGTGAGCTCTGAAACGGTGGGTTTTATTTCGCAGATTAATTTACATAAATACGGTTTTTACATCTTTATTGAGACAAATGAGTGGAAGGTTTTTCAGTGTCTGATGAAAATGTTCTCCATGGTTTGAAATTCCCCGATTTTTCTTTTAGCACCATAATAGCTAAAGCATTGTTTTTCAGTTCAACCTTCCTCACCGGTCAGTGGACTATTTGATCTCATGTATTCATTATTTCACAACACAGTAAGAAATATTCATATAGGACCCACTTTACTCAAATCTAACTCTGAAGCAGTTCACATTCATCAATCTGTCAGCTGCGGGTTTGTTGACAGTGATGGTGGTTCCACTTATCGCCTCTTTTGTTGAGACACAATGAATCCAGCAGATCAAATAAAAACAGCTCATATAAATATCGGCAGCTCATAATAGGCTTTGCGTAAAACACATCCCCCTGCAAACATGGAGAAATAAAGAGTTAAGAGGGATTTCACCTTTTCTAAATAATGACACTCGTTCTCTGAGCTTCTGCTATAAGTTTCATATCAACAGGACAATAGAAAGGGGATACAAATATCTCCAGGCTCAGAAATTAAAGTACCTCCCCCTACATTAATAGACTAGACAGTTAAGGATGATATAAAATGTTCTACATAACGGGCCTCTGTTTGTAATGCTTTAGCTTTTATGGTGTTAAAAGAAAAATCGGGGAATTTCAAACCATCTGTGGAGAACATTTTCATCAGACACTGAAAAACCTTCCACTCATTTGTCTCAATAAAGATGTAAAAACCGTATTTATGTAAATTAATCTGCGAAATAAAACCCACCGTTTCAGAGCTCACATGGTTAAGAAACGTGATAATATTACAAGTATCCTTAAAAGTTTCCTCTTTGGTCATTTCAGTCCGTTTTCTCATCAATATGAGAGTTCAGAGCGATGCGCGCTCCCGCGACAGGGCGCGCAATTCTCAGCAGGGATGCGTTTCTCAGCATAACACCTGGAAGCTGGAAGAAGGTGGAAGAAAACCCGGCAGGCTGCAGCCGCTCCAGGCCTTTGCTCATTCGGCTGATTATGGAGGCAGCAAATGAAGGAGCTTTTATCCATCTGCGGTTCTGCTGATTCCCAACTAAACATGTAGCTCAGCCTGAGCCGCAATAAAAGCTGCTGCGGTCATAAAGGTTTAAAATTAACCAGTCATCGTCCATTAACTAGCTAATTATCCCCAGGAAGAGCAGAACTCTTGGTTCAAGCGGCTTAAAACGGCAACGGAACCAGAAAATACATTTAATATACCAGAAAGTACAACATCTTCCCTGAATAATATTTATGTTTTAGCTGTCAACATTTAATTGAACTCATTCCATAATCAGAGATTATTGACAATAGAAGTAAAAATTAACATAATTTATTTTCATCTCTGAATTCTCTAAAACTTTTTTACAAATTTGATGTGCTACTTTTGCAAAAAATGTCCCTAAAAGTAAAGAAATCCAAAGAGAGAAAATGCGTATTAAATCAAATCTTGGTTGGGTCGTAGCAGATAAACTTTTATTGTTCCTGTAAAGTAAAACTAGACAGCTAAAGATAACTAATGAGATTTTCAGTCACATTTTTACTGCGATTATTTGGAACATTTTAGTAAAGACAAATTAAATCCTAAATTAATCTGCAAGAGAACCACATTATTATTATTATTATTATTATTATTATTATTATTATTGAAAACTAAATTGGTCCAAAAAAGTTAGTAGCATTTTTATAGTGAAGGATCTAAATAAAAACATAACAGCTAAAGCTAGAGTTAGCATAGCAGCACAGCTATCTGCAACAGAAAACCAGAAAAATTGTCATTTTAAAAAACACAAGCAATTGTTTACAATTTATTTTTAATTAATTGTTATTGTTTTGAAATATATTTAAACAGAAAAATAACAATGGCAACCCTGAACCTCTGCTTCTGGTTTTGGTTCAGTACAAGCTACTGTTAGCACAGCTATATGCTACAGGAAGCTGGAACAGTGGCTAATCTAAAGTACTGCACACCTCAGAGTTTCCACTTTCTTTACTTCAAACTGTATCTTCATAACATGGAAACAGTAAACATGAATATTTATTGCAGGATGTTGTTGTTGTTCCTCAAGACTAGCATTATGACACCAGCTAGGTAACCGTCACAGGAAGCCAGAAAAAGTGTATTTTTTAAACTACTTTTATATTTACACACTATGGGCTGTAGAACTGCTTATGATTCTTTTTGTTTGTTTTTTATTATCTAAATAAAGTTTTATGTTGCTGAAATGTCCAACCTGTGTTACTCGAAGAGGCTAATATTAGCACTGCAGTACAGCTACCACCCTACAGAAAGTTAGAAAAGTATGAGCTTACTTTAGAAGTTAAGGCAAAACCTGTGATTTATGTTTTTTGTAACATTTTAGGACCTAAATAAAAATAAAAGAGATGAAACTGAAGCTAGCGTTAGCTTTGCTTTAAAGCTGTAATGGAGCGTTATTCCACTGGAAGACGGTTAAAGCTCACATGACTCACTGTTTAAAATCGGAGAGATTGATAGATTTATTGATGTCAAACATATACATAATAATATTAATAGTGTGGTGAATGTTTTTAGGGTTGGTGTTGCTTTTAACGTCCCAGTGATGAAAGTGAGACGCTGCTGGTGTTGGAGGTGAAGCAACGCTGTGGAAAGATCAGCTGAGCTTATTGACAGAGTGTCTCACATGTTTAACAGTCTTATTACATTTTTCGCTTAGAAAAGTTGTACAAAGGGAATTTAACATGGTAAATGAGTCAGCAGTGCTGAATAATTTAGGATGTAAATGATGTGGGGAAACTAATTATGTAGAATGAATCCAATAACCAACAAATCTCTCTGGGATTGAAACTGTTTCTTCTGATCCAATCAGCGGCTGGAATGTTTCTGTCTAACAAGCTGCAGCTTTCTGAATCCACATGTTTCTGAATCCACATGTTTCTGAATCCACATGTTACTGAATCCACATGTTACTGAATCCACATGTTTCTGAATCCACATGTTTCTGAATCCACATGTTTCTGAATCCACATGTTTCTGAATCCACATGTTACTGAATCCACATGTTTCTGAATCCACATGTTTCTGAATCCACATGTTTCTGAATCCACATGTTTCTGAACATGTGGATTCAGAACCTAAAGTCTGACGGGTCAGAGTTTTTCCCAGGAAGTCGTTACCTGGAGGCAACATGGCTGCCAGCTGCTCACCTGGCTCAGGTTTCCTCCAGCCAGGCAGTAACTAGTTACTTTTACTCAGTTACATTTTGGAAAAAAAATCACTTTAAGGAGTACTTTTACTATGCTGTAATTATGCTATATTATATTTACATAACATAAATAATTTTATGATTTACTTCCTGAATTTGTGATAGATTTAATAAATCAGGTTTTTTGCAGAATATTTCAACAACACGTCAGCTCAAATTACTTTACATCATAAAAAATATTTTAAAACTCATCATAAATACATTGTATATTTAAGCTATGCAGGCATTATAATTAACATTAATTATTAATATTATTATTATTTTACTTCCTTTATTTAACCAGGTGAACCCCGTTGAGATCTAGATCTCATTTTCAGGACGGACCTGGACAGAAAGTCTGTAATACACAGCAGCCTGGCTACAAAATAAATGATTATTATTATAATACTTATTATTATCGTCCATCCATCCATCTTCTTCCTCTTATCCGGGTCGGGTCGCGGATAACATGTAATCGTCAGCAGCTTCAGAAGGGAGGCCCAGTCTTCCCTCTCCAGTCTCTTCTTCCAGCTCCTCCAGGAATCCCAAGGCGTTTCCAGGAATCCCAAGGCGTTCCCAGGCAGCAGAGAGACATCGTCCCTCCAGAGTGTCCTGGGTTTCCCCTCCTCCTGGTGGGACATGAACTCCTCACCAGGGAGGCGTCCAGGAGGCATCCTGACCAGATGCTCCTCAACTGGCCCCTCTCGATGTGAAGGAGCAGCAGCTCTACTCTGAGTCCCTCCTGGATGACTGAGCTTCTCTCTCTAAGGGAGAGCCCAGACACCCTATGGAGAAAACCCATTTCGGCCGCTTGTATCCATGATCTGGTTCTTTCGGTCATGACCCAAAGCTCATGACCATAGATGAGGGTGGGAACGTAGATCGACCGGTAAATCGAGAGCTTTGCTTTTTGGTTCAGCTCTCTCTTCACCACGACAGACCGGTACAGCGCCCGCTTGACGGCAGACGCTGCACCAATCCGCCTGTCGATCTCCCGCTCCCTTCTTCCCCCATTGGTGAACAAGATCCCGAGATACTTGAACTCCTCCACTTGGGGCAGGACACCCCCCCTGACCCGGAGAAGGCACTCTACCTTTCTCCGGCTCAAGACCATGGCCTCAGATTTGGAGGCACTGATCGCCATCCCAGCCGCTTCACACTCGGCTGCGAACCGCTCCAGCGAGAGCTGCAGATCACGACCCGATGAAGCCAAAAGGACCACATCATCCGCAAAAAGCAGAGATTTGATCCTAAGGTCACCAAAATGGATCCCCTCAACACCTTGGCTGGTCCAGATATTCTGTCCATAAAAGTAATGAACAGAATCGGTGACAAAGGGCAGCCCTGGCGGAGTCCAACTCTCACCGGAAACAAGCCCGACTTACTGCCGGTAATGTGGACCAGACTCTGACACCGGTCCTACAGGGACCTGACAGCCCGTACCAAGGAGCCCGGTACCCCATACTCCCGGAGAACCCCCCACAGGGCTCCCCGAGGGACTCGGTCGAACGCCTTCTCCAAGTCCACAGAACACATGTAGACTGGTTGGGCGAACTCCCAGAACCCTCCAGGACCTGCTGAGGGTGTAGAGCTGGTCCAGTGTTCCAGAACCAGAAGCAGAACCACACTGCTCTTCCTGAATCCGAGGTTCAACAATCCGACGGACCCTCCTCTCCAGAACCCCCGAATAGACCTTGCCAGGGAGGCTTAAGAGTGTGACCCCCCTGTAATTGGAGCACACCCTCCGGTCCCCCTTTTTGAACAGGGGGACCACCACCCCAGTCTGCCAATCCAGGGGAACTGCCCCCGATGTCCATGTGATATTGAAGAGTCGCGTTAGCCAACACAACCCTACAACATCCAGAGCCTTGAGGAACTCCGGGCAGATCTCATCCACCCCCGGGGCCCTGCCACCGAGGAGCTTTTTGACCACCGAGGAGCTTTTTGACCACCGAGGAGCTTTTTGACCACCTCGGCGACCTCGACCCCAGAGATCGGAGATACCAACTCAGAGTCTCCAGGCTCAGCTTCCACAATAGAAGGCATGTTGGTGGGATTGAGGAGGTCTTCAAAGTATTCTGATCTGAACAATGAACAAAGAAATAACCTAACTAGATTAACTAAACCTAAAGTGACAAAATAAGAAAACACTTCGGGGAACTAGAAGGACTTAACTTAACAGGAACCACTAAAGAAAAGTGAACCTGAACTCAGACATGTAAGAAAAACTGAACCCAGAGTGATGAAAAAACTAAGAAATAAACTTTACTAGAGTCTCTACAGGGAGGTTGAAACAAGGATTAAATACAAAATAAACTAGAATCACTGAAGAAAAGTGGAGATACAAGGAAAGGGAACCGAAGGAACTAAAGAATGAACCCAACTAGAAACACGATGAAGAATGAAAATAATGAAAACAACAAGAAGACAATTCTACTAACACTAAATAACCTCAAGCAATAAAACTGAAAGTCAACTAAAAACAGAATGAGACTTTCTGCTTTCAGCTCAGATTATTAATATGTAACAATTTATTAATATATTTGTTGTTTCGGCTGATTAGCAGTTTTTTGGATGTTTGTTCCAGATTAGAGAGAATAAAATATGCTTTATTTGTATTTTTGTTATTTTACATTTTGAGGGTAAAACTCCAGAATTTGGAAATAATTTACTTTGTTGTGGGGTGACGTCATCATTAAATATGAAATCACAGGATCTGATCTTGTAAACTCTTATTTTGGTCATTTCTCATACTTTGTCAGAGGAAACGTCAGTTGGTTCCTCTCACTCTGGTTTCTGCTAATTGCAGCAGCAGGTTCGCTTCTTGAAAATGGCGCCGACGGTTTGCTCCAGGGGAAATTATGCGTGATGGCTTCAGGGTGTATTTTCCTGTGGGACCGGAGCGAAATGCCCTCCGTCCTTATCAGACTATTTTTGTTTAAATCACCGTCTGATCTCAGCTTCACTGCGATCCTCTGAGCTGCTAAACGAGGCTTCAGCAAACGCTCTGCAGAAACTCTGAAGAGCTGAGAACGATTCTGACGTCGGTGGAGCTCAGCTGTTCAGAACCATAAATAGCTCCGGTTTCCTCCTGACTCGGACCGCATCTGGTTCTGCCTCAGCAGACCGACCTGAATCAAACCGCTGAAGCTCTTCAGCCCACATCCTGCTGCAGGACAAACTCAGCAGCACCAAGAGCAGAACCTCTGCTGGTTCTGACTGACCCAGTGAGGAGATGTAATGCGCTAGGAGTTCAGCCAGCTGCAGCTCACACAGCTTTTATTTTCCGGTTGAAATATGATGTCTGACTTGTAGTTAATTCAGGCTGGAATTAAAGTTAATGCAAGTCTTCCTTTGTTTTAACAAAAAGAAACAAAATCAAAGTTAGAGAAACAGGAAATTCTGTAGCTTCAACACTGAGGCTCAATAATTCATCAAACTATCAGATGCTGCAGGAATTATTTTTAATCTGCTGCAAATCGACAATCCACAAGATCCAACATATTGATTTTAATATATTATTATTTATATATTATTGTTAATAATATACTAACCTCCATGCTACAGAAAACCTGAACAGCAGATCAGTTTTTATTTAATCGTTTCTCACAGTTAATACAGGATGGATGGATGAAGTAAATATCTCACAGTGATTCTCCATTTAATCTGGTCTTTTTATGGAAAAGATAGCGATAGCATAGTAGTACAGCTCGCTGCAACAGAAAATGAGCAAAGTAGCAGCTTAAAACGTTTGAAATTAAGTCAAGAACCTGAATTTTTTTGTAACGTAATACAATCTAAATGAAAATAACATAACAGATTATATTAAATATCCTCTTATTTTTTGCACAAGCTAGCATTAGCCATCAGTGGCTACAGGGCCGGCCCAAGGCAAAGCAAACTAAGCAGCCGCTTAGGGCCACTAAGGGGCCCACTCAGTGGAGCTAATTTGTTTTTTGTTTTTCTTTTAGTAATAATTTCTATGTCATTATAATATCAAAAACACACAATTTCACTGTGAATGATCTGTTTTTACAATAATAAATATTTGATAATGTATGTAATGTATGTATGTATTTATTGATAAAAAGAATAAATAAATTGCTTTTGGCGCCCCCTGGTGGACGGGTTGGTATTGCACACTTCGCCGGTAACGTGAGCTGCCGAGCAGAACATCTAAACGTCCAAAGCTCCGGTCAGAAGTTAAATTAGCAAAACTATGTCTCAAAAAAGTACTTATCCTTCAGGAAGGGAGAAAGAAAGAGGAAGAATAGAAAAAAGCCGAGATAAAGGTTTGTTTTAATGAGCCTTGGTGATGTGATGTAATGTAAAAGATTAGTAAAGCTGCTAACAGAACATTAGCTCCCAGAAATCAACTGGTTTATCAACCAGTTGGCCAATAAATGTATCTTATTGAACATGAATATAATGTAAACAGCACAGCCAGAGAGGCTATAAGTTTATATCAGGTGTGTGAATGACCTAATAATTGGACTGCTGACTGCAGCCGGTCCATATTGTTAGCAGAACTAGAGGGGCTCAAACCTGATTTGGCTCTAAATAAACAAAGTGCAAAAGTTATTATTTGTGAGCAAATCTGCTCAAGAATCTTTTTTACTTTCGAGTTGAAAATCTGCAATACAAAAGTAAAATCAAATTTTCAGAGGGATTCTCAAAGGAACATTTGAGTCTCATCATGTTCCAATACGGATATCGACTCGATATGTTGGGTCAATGCAGAGAGTTGCACTGCACACTGTAGAACCAAACCTGTTATATTTATGTTTTTTTTTTTAATTGTCTGATCGTTCAGGTTTTGAAAATCTTGCTGTGTAAATCAAACATAACGTCACAAACTCCAACCCACCATAAATGTACATTTCTAAATGATTTTGTTATAAATGTGTGCATGTTGGTGTCTGCAGTACTACTAGTGTAATTAGCTCCCAGTGTTCCCAGTCTTTTATTGAACCTCTTCCCAACAGGCCTGTATTGTTGGCTTATTTTTATTTATTTATTTTTTATTCAGAATATTGCGAGTGACAAAAAAAGCAGCTGTTAGATGAATGGCAGCTCCCAGGACATTGTTCTGCCCAGACGAGATGAAACAGGCTAGTGCTACCCAGCGCCACGGCCTCTCCCAGCTTTTACATTCCTGCTGCACTTCGCGCGCCGTGGAGCCGAGCCGCGAGTTGCCATGGAAACCAGCGCCGCTCGCGCTCCCGTATTCCCCCGGCGCGGGTAGCGCGAGCGGCTTCGGCAGAGAGAGGAGAGATTTACTGTCTCTATTTCTGCTTCTTCTTCTGCTGCTTTTCTTGCAGCATCACGGATCTCCAGAACTATAAGCTTCAGCTCCGATATGAGAGTTATCATGTTACATAAATGGAATCTGAGAGCTTTGAAATGGGAAAAGTGTTGAACACTTGTAGAGGCTGACAGCATTTTTTAAATGTAAACGTGACATTTAAGATTCAAAAATCACATCAAACCAATTAAAAACATTTTTATTACATCATGGGCTTAATGAGATGTTAAACATCTACATGAATCTGACAGACATCGAAACACATTTTTCATTTATTGCCTTGTACTTGTACATCTAGTATTTACTCATTTTCAATCCTGTTTTTCTGCAGCACAGAAAAAAATACTAGTTTCATGTGAAATAAAATATCTTTAAAACCGTAAAGAGCAGCACTAATTTCAAATACATAATGTGTGGGCGTTGGAGAGAAAGCTGCGCTGGATGTTTGCTGACCTCTGAACTTTGCTTTAGACAGGATCGATTGTGAAAAACATTTATTTTCAACAGTTTCTCTGATAACAGCAGCAGTTCAAACTGGCCGGCCGGTTTGGACTCGTTCCTGCGGCTCGTTTCTCCTGCAGGCATTGAAACGTTTCCTCTGTGGGACTCGACACGTTTCACTGAATCTTCACTCTGGACTTTAGACCATTGACAGCTGGAGCGTTTTGATTTGCCACGATGTCCCATCAGGCGGCTCAGACTAGTCCGATGTGTCCACTGGGTCGACTGGAAACAGGCTGCATTGTGTTTCCATCTGATCTATTTCAACATCACCACGTTTCATAAAAACTAAACAGGAATTCATTACATGATCTGATTTATTTAACTTAAAAAGAAAAGCAACAATTATTGCAGCAGTTAAGATAACCCTTTTTAACTTTTAGTTCCTCCTCAGATATTGATGCAACTTAATGAAATCACAGAATTGATATCTGCTGCTGTTTTCAAATGCAGAATGTTTAATTTAAGCTATTAAGAATGTAAAATATGACAAACATTTCTCCTGCTAGACGGCCGAGGGAAGGATTCAAACTGAACCTTGAGGCTGAATTCACACCAGACCTGTTTGGTTCCCTTTAACCCGACTCCGGTCCGTTTGCCTAAGTGTGAACACTAACCGACCTTTGACCTCTGGTCCTCCAAACCTCTGAACTCTGGTTCGGTTGGAATGTGAACACCAAGACCGCAACACAGTGTTCTACATCACTGGGCATTCTAGGTAAATCCAACCAAAGCTAACATGCTAGCCTAGCGCTAGCAGCAGAAATGTCTCCTGGTCTTCAGCCAAAGACTAAAGAGAAATCCTCCAACACTAAAATCTGACGCCTCCATCTTGTTTCCATCTGGTGAAGAAGGAAGTTGCTCTCAGTGTCTTCAGAGGTTTTTGTGTGGTTTCCTTCAGTGGTTGTTGGTGCAGCGCCCCCACAGGCCAGGAGGGGAACAGGTTGGTTTGACTCAGAACCACAGCAGATGATGGAGTTCTGGTTCCAATAGAACCGGGTCGACCGGACTGAAGGAGGATTCAGCTGAATATAATTGGATTATATAAAACTGAAGGCTTTTTGTGAACTGGTGCCATTTAAAAATGGTGAATTGTAAACAAAGCAACAATAAAATGTTAAATTAGACTCATTAATTTATTGCGTTCTTTGCGATATGATATTTAAGGGGGCAGTATTACGTAAAATTGACTTTTTTGATCTTTATATCACGTTTCTTTGATTCTTTCATATTTGAGAAGTCCATTAGTCTCCATGGCAACCATTCAGGTGTTAAAACTGGGTGAACTTAGCCCCGCCTTCAAGGCTTAGCTCCTCCCCCACTCAGCTTCTTCAGATTAGCCAGCAGCAAATAGCTGAGCTCATTATAGGAGCTGCTGTAAAAACCTTAAAGGGTTAGAGGAGCCATGTTGGGAGGACTTTCTGAAGGTGGAGCTTCAGAAACAGCAGGAGCTTCTTAAAGAGACAGAGATCCAATTTCAAGGTGTTAAATCAGGAGGTAAAATGTATTAAGTCATATTTGATATAAAGCATTTTGTAACAACTAGTGGTAACAGAAAGGACAATCAGACCCGCACCTGCCATCTGACTCTTAACAGTTTCCATGTTTGTCTCGCAGGCTTGAATCTCCCTGAGACCAAATGGAGCAGGATGTGGAGAGTCCGGCCGCCGTTAGGAAGCCCAAACTGCCCAAACAGGCCCGGGAAGACCTGCCCAAGCAGCTGGCAGAGGTAGACCGAGCAAAGAAGATCCAGCGCTACGTCCAAAAAGATGGGAAGTGCAACGTCCACCACGGGAACGTCCGCGAGACCTACCGCTACCTGACAGATATTTTCACCACGCTGGTGGACCTGAAGTGGCGGTTCAACCTGTTCATCTTTGTGCTGGTGTACACGGTGACATGGCTGTTCTTCGGCCTGATGTGGTGGCTCATCGCCTATCTCCGTGGCGACCTGGACCATATAGCTGATGATCAGTGGACTCCGTGCGTCAACAACCTCAACGGCTTCGTATCGGCCTTCCTGTTCTCCATAGAGACGGAGACCACCATCGGCTACGGATACAGAGTTATCACGGACAAATGCCCCGAGGGAATTGTTCTGCTTTTGGTCCAGTCAGTGCTGGGGTCCATCGTCAATGCCTTCATGGTGGGCTGCATGTTTGTTAAGATCTCGCAGCCCAAGAAGCGAGCGGAGACTCTTGTGTTTTCCACCAACGCCGTCATCTCCATAAGAGACGGACGGCTGTGCCTGATGTTCAGAGTCGGAGACCTCAGAAACTCGCACATCGTAGAGGCTTCGATCAGAGCCAAGCTCATCAAGTCAAAGCAGACCAAGGAAGGGGAGTTCATTCCTCTCAACCAGACAGACATTAACGTAGGCTACAACACCGGCGATGACCGGCTGTTCCTGGTGTCACCGCTCATCATCTGCCACGAGATAAACCAGCACAGTCCCTTCTGGGAGATCTCCCAGGCTCACCTGGCCAAGGAAGAGCTGGAGATCGTTGTGATCCTGGAGGGAATGGTGGAGGCCACAGGTCAGCTCACACTCAGGAATTAACAACCTTAATATTTAATCCAACTTAAGATTTCTAAAGGCGACCAGCTCCCTGGAACAGATTAGGATTGGTCAACGGCCTATACAAAACATGTTCATTATTTATCACTAACCCATTCTTAGATGATGAGATTTCAGTCTGATTAGTTCTGCCTATTGTTACATGCTCGCACTTTGCGAGCCCCCACTGGATTGAGGTTATGTTCCTCAATCCAGATGGCATCCATGCAGAAGGGAAAGCCCTCGCGATCCCTCATGCGTCAGGCGTTTCGTTTAATAGTTTTTATGTTTTCTTTGTCTTTAAATATATATATCTAGTTTTCTTTGCTCTTTTCCTTAAAAAATCCGCACCTCTGGTGATTTCGATGGTGGTTGGTCTTGGCAGGCGTGTAACTTCCCCGGTGCTAAAATTCCTAGCGTCCAGCCGGTTTTGTCCAAAAAAAACAAAACAAATCAAAACAAACGAAGACAAACTTCCTCCCGGCCAAAAACTTCCGACGCTCCCCTCTGGGTGGATCCGTCCCGAGGTGAAGGTACTCTTTTCATCCAGAGCCTTCCCGCACCGTTTTTAATCAATATTCCTTTTCGAACTCCGCTGCTACCGCAGCTTCGCACACGCCGCCATCACTCATCTCCCTCAGGTGCGCCACCAACCCAACTAAAAACACCTGGGCTGGCTAAGCCCCGCCCTCCACCGGTGAACCGTCAAAGGTGCCAACAATAAAACAAAAATAAACAATCAGGAGGCAGAAGCAAAGTGCGAGCATGTAACACTATTTGGAGTGAAAATACCTGCAAACAGATGAGCAATTATACAACTGTACATCTTTGAAAAGCATGAGTGGAGCCTCCTGCTCAACCAGCCAGAGTGCAGCAAGTCAACAACTAAACTCTTGTCTTTTCCAACAGCCATTGTACAGCGCATAAAAACCAGCTGAGCAAACGCTGGAGAACAGCCGGGGTTGCTAGTGTCGTGGAAAAAATACTCCAGATCTATAACTCTAGATCTATAGCTCTTGATCTAAAACTCTAGATCTATAGCTCCAGATCTATATTTCTAAATCTATAGCTCTAGATCTATAACTCTAGATCGTTCCTCTTTAGGTCCAGTTTGATGTATTTGGACAGAAAATATTTCTAAATTTATGCTTGTCATAATCTAATAATCCAGATTTTCATCCTCAGAAATCACAAACAGATTTAAAGTGAAATGATTTGAAAACAGATTATAGTTTCATAAATAAAGTGTTTTCTTGCTGTGAGTGATCAGACAGATAATTAATCATGTGGAAAATGATTTATCGGTTCACCAGCAGTGGAACAAGTTCAACTCTTTCATATTTGGTTCTGCGTTTTGTCCTTTTTACTCTCCAAAGCAGCAGGAAGAGTAAAAACCTGGAGCTGGATATTAAAATTGAGATTTATGTGCAGACTAACCCACAGTGTCTAAAATGACTGAAAATTTCTTTTAGGGAAAAGATTCAGATTTTTGAATCTATTTTCAGCCCTTAATCCCTGTTCATGTGTCAAATAATCCATATTATGGATTTTTATTATTTTAGTTTTTAATTGGATAGAAATGACACATTCTGGAGATTTTACATTTAATCACTCCTTTTGTAATGTTGAAAATATGCAAAAGATATAAATAAACAAATAATGAAGTTCCTTTTTAAAAATAAGACAATAAAACAGTTTCCTTCACTGAAACTTGATCGTTTTCTGCAGGTAAAAATACTAAAATGATGAATTTCTCACTGACAGCATCAACACAGCAGAGCTGATCTGTTCAGAAATGATCTCATTAATAACTGGATAATTTTACACATTTTAAATCACATGAAATTAAATATGCCAAAAAAAGTTAATTTTTTTATCTTAAATGCAAAATATTGACATTTTCATACAGTTTTGTACATATTCATAACTCTGAATATGGTTTTTTTCAGCAAAACATTTTTTACTTTGAATCTGAGCTCCAGTTAATAATCGATTACCAAATTAGTTGATTATCTCAATAATCGATTCATCCGATTACGGTAATTGTTTCAGCAATAAAGGGGATTAAACCAGAGACTTTCCTCAGAAACGTCTCAGACTGATTTCCCGGTCATGGCAGCATCATGCCGTTCTGACGCTCCGGCCCTTTAAGTCGGACCGGGCCGGCGCCGCTGTGACCCAGATGCTGGCCTGGAAGAGGAAGCGCCGCCAGCTGCAGGGATTCTGAGTTCCATGTTGCTGCATTTTTTTCCTCCCATCAGATGAACTCTGCTGCTTTCTTTGTCAGGAAGTTTTGAACTTGCAGCCAGTTTTGCTAAATTAATGAGTTTCTGCCCAGAAACTGGAGTCTCTGGTTCTTTACTGCTTTAATAACGTCCAACTCTTTGATATTTAGTCATCATCTTACAGCTTTTTACTCTCTAATGCAGCAGAGATCTTCATAGGTCTGACTCCATTTCTGACAGCAATTTTACCAATGATAGCAGCTCAATAGATGATCAATAATAAAAATACAAGCTCACTAATTAAAAGGGAAAAACTCCAAACCAACTTAATAAACGAGTGAAAGGATCAGAAATAATTATAAAAGACATGAAGCTTCTGCCAATCAACCTGATGATTTTTAAACTTTTTAAACTGCATTAAACTTTACAGAATATTTGCTTTCTTTATTCTTCAAATGTTGGATTTTGCAAATAATGTTTACATTTTACTGAGTTATGGATGAGAGCCTGGAGCCTGGCAGCCACGAGGTTTGGGGTTCGATTGCCAGCCCGCGTCTCCAGGCTCTCTCCAGGTTCTCCAGGCTCTCTCCAGGTTCTCCAGGTTGTCTCCAGGCTCTCTCCAGGTTCTCCAGGTTGTCTCCAGGCTCTCTCCAGGTTCTCCAGGTTGTCTCCAGGTTGTCTCCAGGCTCTCTCCAGGTTGTCTCCAGGCTCTCTCCAGGTTCTCCAGGTTGTCTCCAGGCTCTCTCCAGGTTCTCCAGGTTGTCTCCAGGTTCTCCAGGTTGTCTCCAGGCTCTCTCCAGGTTCTCCAGGTTGTCTCCAGGCTCTCTCCAGGTTGTCTCCAGGCTCTCTCCAGGTTCTCCAGGTTGTCTCCAGGTTCTCCAGGTTGTCTCCAGGCTCTCTCCAGGTTCTCCAGGTTGTCTCCAGGTTCTCCAGGTTGTCTCCAGGCTCTCTCCAGGTTCTCCAGGTTGTCTCCAGAGCATTAAGGCCTGAGAGACTTAAGTGATCTTGCAATTAGATTTAATGATGATTAAGAAATATATATTTTTACACTTCAATTTTGATTGATTATAAAAAATGTAGTCTTGTATTTTAATTTATTAATGATTATAAAAATAAGTATTTTTTTGTACTTTGATTTAGTGATGATTATACAAAGAGTTGATGTAATGGAAAGCAGATTAAATGAATAAATGGTGAATAGAATTAAACTCAGATGATTATTATATTATTATTATTAACTCAGGTAATAACACATTACCTGCTGTTCCCAGACTGTTATAATAAGAGCAGAAGTCAGTTTTCTTCTAAACTAGATTGAGGAAGTAAATCCAGATGGTCAGTGAACAAACAACAAAAAAGGGGAGTAGACAGCCGTCAGCAAGGCGTTGACGGCTGTCAGAAGGTTTGGTGCTTTCCACAGAGCCATCGAACGTTGGAGAAGTCACTAAGGCCGTCACTCCATGCACAACCACAGGATGAGAGAGAATGAAAAATGAATTAGTCTGTCGAAGTTAGGTGTGAGTGTGTGGTTGGGTGTCTCTGTTTCCCTGTGATGAACTGGTGACCCATCCAGGTGACCCTCCCTCTCGCCCTTTGACCTCTGGAGAGGCACCAGCGCCTTCTGACCCCAATGGGATAAGGTTGGAAGAAAATGGATGCCTGGATGGGCAGTAGTTGCTAATGATGCTAATGTTAGCATCTGATAGATGCTAATGTCCTGCACACTTCTGCAGGAGGCTCCACTTCTGCTTTTCAAAGACATATGGTCTTATAATTGCACATCTGATTTTTACAGTGAAAAAGTCGATCAGACTGAAATCTGACTGTCTAAGAATAATTTAGTGCAGAAATGTTGTGAAGGTTTTGTTTAGGCCATAGATTCAGGCTAATGTCACCTGTCCTTTGATTTCTACCATATCAGTGGTGATAAATGACGTGTTGTCGGTAGTGTCTGAGCCTGGCTGTGTCTGCAGGGATGACGTGTCAGGCCAGGAGCTCCTACGTCAGCAGCGAGATCAAGTGGGGTTACCGCTTCATGCCCGTCCTGACGCTGGAGGACGGCTTCTACGAGGTCGACTACAACAGCTTCCACGAGATCTACGAAACCAACACGCCCGCCTGCAGCGCCAAAGAGCTGGCCGACACGGCCGCCCGCACCCGGCTGCCCCTCACCTGGTCGCTGGCCAGCAAGCTGAGCCAACAGGGGCTGGCCGAGTCGGAGCAGGACAGCGAGGCCGGCCCGGAGAGCCAGGACAAGGCGGCCGAGAGGAACGGGGAGATAGCCAACCTGGAGAGCGAGTCCAAAGTGTAGCGAGAACCGAGCGGCTCAGCCAGCGCACTGCGGGAGGGAGAACTGTAGAAATCCTTTACTAGATCCGCTTTTCAGATTCACACCTGGAGAACCAGAACATGTAGACATGAGGCCACAGCTGGACTGAGAATCCTCTGCATGTTTCAGCTGTTATGTGACGTTTCCTCAGATCCCTGTTATTTTTTCTAACCAGATACTCCTAGGGGCATTTGAAAAAGTATTTTTGTACATATTATAATCAGTTTTGAATTCTTTGTTTTGTTTCTGTGTGAATATCTACATGATGTTTGATACTAATACCTTTAGATTAGTTCTGTATATATTTATGCCTTACTGTATGTATAAAGCTTTCAATAATCTTTTTTCAGAAATATATCGACGCATGTAACAGTTCATTTATCTGGTATTCTGCACAAACTGGACAACATTAACGCTCTGAGACAAACATGGATGGATGCAAGCTCTAGTTGAAACCAATGAGGAATTCTTCCCCAGATGAAAAGTGTGTGTTTATGATTGAACTAGACCAAGCCATGACTCGCTGCTTGCAGCTGATCCACTTCAGACAACGGCCCTTTAAAACTGCATTTTGTCACTTTTTTGCACACTGGAGACTCCTTGTCAGGCGCAGGATGTTAGCTGATGTTCTCCAAATTTTCCTCACATGTTACCTAAAATCATAGACAATAATAAACATTAAGTTTCTTATTATGCACCTGACAATTTATTTTGCTTGTTTTTGTTTTCACAAATTGTTCTGGTTAATAGACTTCATATGATTTACTCTTTGAAGCTTAAAGTTCAAGCTAATAGGCTGTAAACAATGAATAGACACAATTAATTGCAAACTAATGGATTATTAGATTAAAATTGGTTGCAATCCATTAACTAATGTCCGCTCTTGGACCTTGTTTCAGTGCTGTACTTTGGCCGCCATCCAGCAGAGGGCGCCGCTGGTCGTCCTTAAAGGGAGCCATTAATGCAGAAGTAAAGATGGCGGACTGTCCCGGAACCGGAAACAGAAACATTCCAAACAGAGTTCGGTGTTGGATGGAAACGAACTTTATTCGGTTCTGTTCGTTTAACTGCAGCGGTTTCAGCTTCGTGTCGCTCTTTCAGACGAACTGCGGAAACTTTTCAACCAGCAGCTGCGAAGACGGAAAGTTTAAATAATTTCATTTTTCTATTCAGCAAAAGCTAGGAGGTTGCTGTTTATTTATACATGTTTAAGTTGTCTAATAATACGAGAAAACAACAATTTTCTGTTTATTCAGTCAGTAAATTAAGATTTTATGTTTTAATTTATGCAACTTGTGAAAAATGTAACCCTTTGTGTTTTGGAGAGACGGTCGGCCGTTTTGATTAAAGAGAAAATTACAAATTTAAGAAAAATGCCGCTTGTCAGTTAAACATTAATCGATCGATAAGCTCAATCAACTTTAGATTAACCCATTAATCAATAACTTGCATCCATAAAACGAAGATAACAGTAAATACAATGACACAGCTCTTAAGCAAACTTATCTTAAATTAAATAAAATATTCTTGAGCTACCCTGAAAGAGGGAGCCTTGTTTTTAGCTGTTTTTGAGGGTTTTTGTAAATTGAGGCCAAAAGGTCCGACTGATGGACTTCAAAACATCCACAGGTGCGATGAGGATAAAAATTGGCGGAGCCGGAAACAGCCGGGAGAGGTCATAGGTGACGGAATCAAGGGTTTGAGATGGACTTTAGAAATAGATGGACTGCAAAAACTGGAGTGCCTCAAAAAATTATACATGCATGCAGCCGCAGCTAAGATGTGAATAAACTTAAATTCAATATCTCAGTTTTTAAAACCGTTTTAAATATTTTGTTTGTTTTACAAAATTCTATTTTAGCAATTCCTATAAAATAAATTCACCTTCAGCGTTTTTCAATTTAGATTAAAAAACCATTTTATTTATTCTAAAGGAAATTAAAAGTTATCTCATTTAATTCAAATATCTTGTATATCTATGGCGGTGATGCTGTAGGCCGGATGGATCTCTGGTAGCAGTCAGTCTTACAGCGACTCTGAAGAGGCCTCTGACTGAAGCTGCTGCTGCATGATTCCTGATGCTAACAGCTCATTTCTCACCAACTAGATGACACTCTTTGCGTTTATGCTACAGATGTCGGTAAAATTTTTGGATATTCCACTAATGTTAAAAGAACAATTTTGTAATTGCGGAGTTTATGCAAGTTATTAAATTACATGCGCATAAGATTATTAACACAATAAGTCATTAAAAAACAGCAGCACCATCCTCCTCCTCCCACTTCCTGTCGTTTTCTTCTTTGTAGTTTCCACCAGTAGTAACGTCCAGCTGCTGATCATGTGACTCGTGATGCGAACAAACTGTTTCCATTGAAGTTTTGCGAAATACGCCAATTCTGATCACAGCCAGAAAATAAAATAAAACATCTTGTCCTAGTGCAGTGCTTCTCCATTCCAGTCCTCAGGCCCCCCCTGCTCTGCACCTTTTAGATGTACCTCTGTTCCAGAACAGCTGATTCAAATGATTGCATGACCATCAAGTGCTGCAGAAGCCTGTTAATCACCCATAGATTTAATCCAGGTGTGTGGCAGAAGGGCGGGGGGCCTGAGGATAAGAACTGAGAAACGCTGTCCTAGTGCCTAACTTTTCCCATGTTGTAGTCAGTGGACACGCGGCTCCTGCTACTCCACCTCGTTTGCTTCTGCACCAGTTTTTAAAATTCTGACTCAGAGAAGCTTCAAATCCGTTTCATCTCCTTGGGACTTGGGGTCAAAGTTCAGCGAAAACGCTGGCTTTTGAGATGCTAATAAGATGCTGTTAATAACAACAACACTGTTGTCATGGTTACGTGCGAGCCGCTGTCTGACAGTTGAAGTAAAATCCCTCCAGCATCTAAACCGGATGGGATTTTTATCCAAATATGCAAAAGAATTTTGACCAAAATAATTAACAGAAATTTGCTTTGATGGCAGCAGGAGAAAAATCATTTATGCTTTTTTTACAGTGACTTTTTTCATGTAACTTGTTTTAACAAACAAACACTTGAACTTACTTCAGCATCTTTAGCTGGAAATTATGAGACAAAGTTAATCTTGGACAAAGTTTTTGCATGAATCTTTATTTCACCAAAACAAAAATATTTTGACCATTTGTGAAATATTAAACCAACACTTTAATGTTAACCATCCTTTTAAAGAAAAATCATTTAGCTCTTACTTTTAAACACATTTTCATTTTTACATTTAAACGGTTTCCGTTACAGTTAGTGGCGTAAAGTTTATTAAAGAAAAATCGAAGCTTATTGCCCCACTAAACATATTTAGCACTTAAGTCACAAATGCATAAATTGTGTTTCTATTTTTAGAACTACCTAAAACAATTCACAATAATTCAACAGAAATTCTGCTCTATTGTCAGCTTTGGGTTTTATAAATTTCTTTTATTTGCTTCCAATGAAAAAGTTATGTGGCACACAAATTAAAAATAACTAAATAGAAAACTCATTTGCAAATTCTGTAATTTATCATCAAACAAAAGTTCTAATCAATTAAAATCTCTCTATTCTCAAGTTAGAAACAAAAATGTACCGTAAATAAGAGTGAATGTTTTAAAGGCGTTTTTATGTTCAGTTTGAAATAAAACAAAAATCAGAATCACTTTATTAAGACAAAACAGATTCAGTCAGATAGATTTAAACTCAGTATGAATGTATATTAATGCAGAAATATTTGAAGTAATAAAATATTCACACATTCACTTTATTGGACAAAGTGCTAAATGTTTATCCCGGATCAGTGATGGCATCTGGGCGCGATGACATCACTGATCTACAGGAGATCATTGGTGAAAGAAAAACCGATTTCCCAAAAATTAAATCTTTTAAACCCAAATTTGATTAATTAATTAAATGGATTGATCACCAGCTGTGTGACGATCTGCTGATAAATCAATGAAACCCAATCAGTTTTCAGTTGCAGATCCGCCTCCTCGGCGCTCAGGTCAGATCTAAAGTTTTCGAGTTTCCTCTCTAGCCGACGAACATGCGGGGCTTGATGGGCGCCGGCAGGTTCTGTCCGTCCACGCTGTTGGCGTCGATGGCGGAAGCCTTGGAGGCCTTGGTGTCCAGAGGATACCTGTCCAGGATGTGGCGGACGTCTCGCCGGACGCCGTCGGTCCAGGTCAGGAGGTCGGCCCGCAGGCTGAGCGCCGTCGCCGTCACGGCTTCCTGCCGGGCGCTCAAAGCCGACAGTAGCTGCAGGTTGTGGCTGAGCCGGACCAGGACCGAGCCGGCGGCATCGCTGACTCCAGGACTGCCGTCGGGCCGTCCGTCGTCCGAGCCGCTGCGCTGGGGCGAGGTGCGACCAGACATGTGGCGCTCAAACTCGTCTGGGGAAAGGTTGAGAGACTGAGCGTCCAGCTTCTCGATGAAGGCTACGGCGCAGCACTGCAACACAGACACAGCCGTTAGCGCCGCGCCATCCGCAGCTAGCTTCAGCCGCTAACTAGCTGCAGAGGCGCTAACTAGCTGCCATTGATAACCAGCAATGGCTTCAGATGTAGAGTTTTCTCTGGTCTGAACAGGAAGTGATGGGCGCCATCTTGGTAGGTAAAACATGGCTTCCTGACTGACTGGTAGAAAATCTGCTGACACGTTTAAATCTGTCTAAGCAGCAAACATGAATTTAATTTGACTTTATTTACAGTTTCACTGGATCCTGTTCTGGGTGAATCTGAACTGTAACTTATGAACTCAGTTCCAGTTCACTGAACCGAACAGATTCAGTTTCTCTCTTGATAAACGAGTGAGGAGTGAAGCTGACCAGGTTGGTGAAGTAGTATCCGTCCTCTCCGGTCATCAGCCGGCTGGGGTTGCAGAAGCGGGTGATGTACTGGATGTTGGACTGCAGCCGCGGCGGGTTGGCCTTCAGCACGATGTAGATGAGCGCCGGCAGGAAGTCGTCGGCGGACGCCGGCTCGTTCTTGGTGATCCTGATGGCGCTGAAAATGTGTTTGCTGCAGCGAGTGATGCAGGCCAGCTTGTCCCGCGGAACGCGCTTCGAGTCCATCTCGATGATGTCTGCAACCAGACCACAGGTTTCCCTGCCTTTAGTGGCATCGCTGTCGCCATGGTTACCGCTTATTAAAACTGATCATTATGATTTAGGAAACGTTTACGAATGTAAACCGTAATATCTGCAAAACGAGCCGTAAAGTTCTAGAAATAATCCTAATTTTTTAATTGGCTGATGGAATCGTTGCGTCTCACCTGTTATGGCTCTGACCACGTTCTCTGACACTTCGGCCGTTTCTTCCTCCACGGAAACACACAGCATCTGGACGGTGACCCAGTGCAGTGCCCTGCAAACACACAAAGCTAACTGCGTCAGGCTAACGGTTCAGTGCAGCGCCCCCTGGGGGATAACGAGGCTCAGCACGGTGCGCCTCCCGGGGGACGCTGGCATGCAGTGTGCAGCTGTTCTCATGTAGAAACATGGAGCTGAGCTTTAAACGCTGCTGGGTAACAAAATGCAGACGGAGTTTCCTGAGACAAACACGAGTTACACACAGGAAGTGATGAAGGTGATGCTGTTAGTGATGAAGAGCTGACCTGATCCGGTCCTGGGTTGCCAGGTCCTTCTTCTCGTCGTCTGTGGTTTCTGGGCAGAAGACGCTCTTGTACAGGCGGGTCATGATGTATTTCTCCACCTGGTCCATCACTTGATCCACCGACTCTGACGACCCTGATGAGAAACCCGGTGAGACGCTGCTGCTGCCACCTGGTGGCTGGCTCAGGTCACGTTGATTCATTCATCTAGAATAATTACCAGATAGCGTTGCTGCGCTAACCTTTAAAGTGGTTCATGAGGCGGTCGGCCAAACTCTGGTAGAAATCCTGAACGCACTCTGACAGCTCGTCTGCTCCCAGGTCCTGTCCAGAGCAAACACAACGGCTAGTGGCCAACGCAGCTAGCTGCTAACAGCTAACACTGAACTACAGTTGTGCCAACAGCTAACGGCTAATGTTAAGTACACACAGTCATGCTAACAGCTAGCGGCTAATGTTAAGTACACACAGTCACGCTAATAGCTACCAGCTATCATTAAGCCGCTAGCTATTAGTCACTGACGGCCTCTTTTAAAAAAACCTAAAGAGACTTTTCATTAAACTCAGTTTTATTTTTAAAGTTTTTTATTGATCTGATCAGATTTGAACCCATTAATCAGATTAATAGTGATAATCACAATTATTCATTATTTGTGGTTAATTCCAAGAATCGTGAACTAACTTAGTAATCATAGCTGGTTAGTAAAATAATTTGTAGCCATTATAATAATTGGGTTAGACTTAATATTGTTTTAACTGAAATAATAACGACTTTCAAACATCCATCTGTGTGAAATGTCCATGGATTGATTAACTGGTAGAGTAATTGATTGATTGGTTGGTCGGTTGGCGGCTCAACGATCCGTCCTCACCTTCTTGCTGGACATGCTGACCAGGAAGGCCCGGCACTGCTTGTGGATCTCTCTGCCGGGTTTGTGAAGGTTCTTCAAGAACTCCACAAAGTCTTTGGACACCTGGTCGGAGTCGAAGCTGACACGGCGGCTGACGGACGGAGACGCCGACTTTCCTTCCGGGGGCTCTGATCAGAAAAAGGATTTATCATTTAGACTTTTTCTCCTTCAGTTTCCTGTAAATGGCTGAAACAATTAATAGCATTAGTGGTGATTAATCGTAATAAATCAATTATTAAAATAATCAACTAATTTAGTCATAGATTAATTAACTGTAGCATAAAACAGAAATAAAAACAAACACAACTGAACCTGAAATTAAAAGAATTATGAAGTCTGTAAACAAACGATATTCACCATCAGATGGAAATTATTCTGCTAATTTTAATTTATCATTGATTAACTGCTGATTGCAGCAGGCTTAGCTGTAAAACAGCTATCAAACAAGATGGCCACCGCTGTTGATGACATCACCCTGAACTACAGAAAGCCAAAAAGTTTATGGTGGAAAATAAATCCAGATTTTCCAGGAATTAAATATTTCTAAACCAATTTATCACCTAAACTGTGATCAATTGGCAAGATCAATTTATTGCCCCGTTTATATCACGCTGTGACAGTAAAAACTTAAAAAATGGAGCCGATCCAATCAGCTGCAACCTTTCTTAGCGGTGGTTCGAGACGAAGGGCTGAAGAACTTCTTCACCGTTGTCACTTTGCGAGTTTTCTCGTTGGTTTTCTTCTCCTCAAACTTTGAGAACGGGGCCAGCGCGGCGTGACCCGGTGCAGCCGGGCCGTGCGCCACGTGGCTGCTGGCGTACGCCTCCTCCTCCTCTCTCTGCAACCTGCGGTGGGGAAACGTTGAGCTGGGCGCACTGAGCTGAAGCGGCGGCCATGTTCGGCGGCTGCTCTTACTTTTCCGCCAAGGCCCAGTCATCCTGGATCTGCTTCTGCCGGACCCGCTGGTACTCCTCCCGCCAGCACTTGGAGCACAGGCCCTGCCATGCGGCGTTGCCATAGTAACCGCATCCTTTTTTGCACAGCAGGTCCGACTGGTCGACGTGGATGCCCCGCCGCTCCCTCCGCTGACTCATGGTGGCCTGGAGAGGAAAACGCTCCGCTTGTTTGGTTGGTTTGTGTCTCAGGTTGAACTAAACGTTCTTCAATAAATTCCTCTGCTGGAAATAAACACAAACACTGAAACTCAGTAATAAATGACTGAACTTCCCTTCACAGAGCTTCTTCTTCTGCAGTTACAATCTGAACTTTAGGCAGTGGAGTCTGGTGTTTAACGCCTGTCTATTCTAGTCATTCAGGTTATCTTAGACATTTTGAAGAAATATAACAATACTACAATAACAGTATTTAAATTTATTTAGTTTTAAACACTTGCTCCTTTTATTTGCGTTTGGTGTTAGTCCCATGTTTCTGTGCTTTTCTTTCACCTTGATGCTCAGGTTTTATTCCACTACATGATACTGAATGTTCATTAATTTCTCAAATTAATGAAAAGAGGAGTGTTGCTTTACTGCCATCTAGCGGTGAACGTGTAGATTGCGGCTTGTTTGAACGATCACGTTTTGTTCCAACAATCTTTAGGATAAAATCTATCTTTTATTCTCTTCCTTCGTCTTTTGCCAAGTTGGCATTGGAAAACGTTGACGGAAATGAATAAATGAAAAAGTAAATTCCTCAAGTTGTGAACAGTTTTAGTCTAAAATGCCTGTTTTGTTTTAGGAAGTGATGAACCAAGGAAGAAGTGGAAATGCCTCCGAATCTACTAAGGTCACAGAAATGATCAACTATTTCTTTAAATTCCTGCTTAATCGGCTGTTTATCGTCCCGGTTCCACTGAGTTCAGAAGATTTAGTTTAATTTGTTTAACTATGTTGCTGAATCGGCTTCTCAGATTTCTTTGCTTTTATTGAAATTATGTCTCTAAATTACTTTATTTGTTTTAAATACATACTTTGTAGTAGCCCTGTCACCATAGCAAATTTTACTGAACGATTAATTGTCTCAAAAATTATTGCGATAAACGATAATATTGTTTGAAGACCTTTTTACACTGATTTAATGGAAATGACATAATAATTCATGTGATTTCCTGCCAAAGATAGATACACTTTATTTTCAAAAGAACATTTAACACTGGAACTGATAAAATTAACAAAACAACCAAACACTAAAATAAAATGGATTCTCAGTCTCCATTAACAAAAATGTACTTGAATAAAAACGCCAAAGTGTAAATAAATACTGGATTCAACCAAAAGAGTTCAGATTATGAAGTCTGTAAACCATATTGTCCTTCAGTAATCATTAGATTTAAATAGAGAAGATGGAACATCGACTACCTGATGCAATAGTTCACACTACACGTTAGTTCACTCCTACATTTTCCCCTTAAGACAATCTGAGAACGTTGATGTTCTCAGATTGTCTCTTGTGGTTTCATAACCGATCATCCTGTAGTGTGTGGTGTGTTACGGTAGATCGTTGTGGCGCTCCGATCTAAATCAGGGGTTTTCCCCACTGGGAGCTTAACGCAGCCTGTTGAATGTGACAGGTAGCCAATCAGAAAGCCGGATTCTCCTCCGGCTTTCTGAGGAAATACAGAGGGGAATCCCAAACAGCTGACACGGAGCAACCCGAAGTCCAGCGGACATTGGAGATGATATGTGGAAACAACATTAATGTTTATAAAACATTTGGTGTAAAGAATATAGAAATGATGAGGGGAGGAGTTGGAGCCAAATTGGTACCAGTTGATGAACCCGGTAACTTTTCAGCTGTTCTTTGTTAACGTGACATAAAAAGGTTCTAATGATTTTCATTCAGTCAGGACGTTACGCTGACACTAGAGACACATGCACTGCAGGTAGATTGTAGTAAAGCATTGATTAATGCCTGGTTTTAAAATGACTTCACTGGACTTGGAGCCATTATTTTGTGCCCATTGTTGGACACCACACGGCCCGATGGAACCCGATGGAACCCGATGGAACCGTTCTACCTAGGATTTCTGTCGGCTAATGTGTGATCTCTCAGGTTTTGAAAATGGGCCGACAATCGGCCGACAGCTCTAAGATGGTGTAGTGTGAACTGGACATTACACTGAGGAAATGAGGAAGGGAGGGTCAGTGGAGAGCAGCGGAGTTGAACCTTTTTTCATTCAGTGTCATCAACAGAAAGAGAAAAAGGCTGGAAGAGACGATAAAGGCGATAATTAAAATGACCTCGATAGTTTAATTTATCGTACGATTAATCGATCTATCGTTTATGACAGGACTACTTTGTAGTTAATGTCCTCTGTTATGTCATGGACATAGTACACAGTATGAATGAAATGAGTGTTAACATTAAAATTTTGATAAAGTCCAGCACCACTGATTTTTTAACTAATTTAGTAATTTTGCTCCAGCAATATAAAAGGTTTATTTTAAAGCTGAAAATAAATAAAGTTCACATAAATAACATCCATCCATCCATCCATTTCCTGTTCACCCTCGTCCCTAATGGGGTCGGGAGGGTTGCTGGTTCCTCTCCAGCTGCGTTCTGGGCGAGAGGCGGGGTCACGGGGTCACCCTGGACTGGTCGCCAGTCTGTCGCAGGGCCATAAATAACACCATTTTGTCAAAAACGTTTCCAGATGATTGAGGTACCAAAGATTTGCTTTGTTATTCTCCTATCAACCAGGCAGAGCCTTTCAAAAGTGACAAAATGATGTTTATTCTTCTGTACTCTATAATAAGAGTTAGGATGGAAAAAATGTAACATCTAAAGTCCTGCAAGTCAGAAGAAATAAAATAAGGTTAAATCCTCCCAAAATCCGCCTGTTTGCTCCTAGAAGGGTAATTAATGAAAATGTTATTAAAGCACTTAACGTCTTTATAATCGCGTGATTTAGTCAATAAATGATCCATTTAGATCTGATGAGATTTCTGCATTTACAGCTTTTCAGCATTAGCTGCGATCTGCTGGATTTTAAGGACTTCTGATGTAATTGAGTTAACTTTATTACACTTTATAGATAACCTGTGATTTGTCGCTCGGTGATTAAACGTATATCCTTCATATTGTCTGTGTCTTCATTAATTTGCTCATGTCTGGGACATATTTCCTACAAACTGCGAGTGTTTAGGGGGCTAACAGACTTAGCTCTGATTTGACAGCTACTAAAGAGTCCTGACGGAGCCTAGCGGTCTCTCCTTTAAGGCCGAATACTTACATTTTGTCGGGATTAAAATTCTGTAAACTCCTTGATCCGCTTGGCTACTCACCTGTTATGTTTTCACCGAGAGAAACTGAACGAACCAACTCCCCCTCTGCGTCCCCGACCGATGACGGGACACGCTTCGGAGAGGCGCGCAATGACGTAATCGCGTTGAGCGAAGCACGTCTGATGGGTTCTGGCCAAAAACGTCTGTTTGTCGGTCAAAGCAGCTTCACAAATACTAGATTTAAAACTAATCAGTGTTTAGTGGCTGCGATTGTTGGTGATTTGCTTGTGTTTGCTGATTTAAGGTCCAATTTTTAAACGTTTGGTAAGTGACGTCACAAAACCCAAGCAAATGATTCCGTGACGTTAAGAGCGAGAAACGAAACATCAGGGTATTCTGCCGGAAGTATGGCAGAATATCCTACGGCAGAATAACAAGAAATGTTTCTTTTTTTTTTTTTTTTTTACTTGCAAGTAAAATATTAACAGAATTCTTTGAAATTAATTAAAATTGGATATTAGTATTTAAATTAACCTTGTCATAATGCAATAAGTTTCATGCTAGAGTCACAGGAGAACAGTCACGCCTTTTTAAAGGAGACCTCCGGGTGGCTCAAGGAATAAGCAAACTAAGCAGCCACTCAGGGGCCCACTCAGTGGAGCTAATTTGTTTTTTGTTTTTCTTTTAGTAATAATTTCTATGTCATTATAATATCAAAAACACACAATTTCACTGTGAATGATCTGTTTTTACAATAATAAATATTTGATAATGTAAGTAATGTATGTATGTATTTATTGATAAAAAGAATAAATAAATTGCTCTTTGCGCCCCCTGGTGGCCGCGGTTGGTATTGCACGCTTTTGTTTATTTTATTTTATTTCATTTTTTTATTGAATATATAAGAAAACAATAACAATCTCAAATAACAAGTCAATAACAAATATTACAAAACCAAAAAAAAAAAAAAAAAATCACAACTGCTGTTGAAAAATACAATTAAATACAAAGGCTGGAACAAAGTATAAGAAAATAAAATAAAACAAATAAATAAATAAATAAATAAATAAAATAAAATAAAAAAAAATAATAATAATAATGATAAAATAGATAAAATAAATTAATCAGCCGGGGCTACCAACTGAAAATCTTCCATTAACTCAAACAATTTAATTGCATTTAAATTCTGCATCTTTCTCAGACATCTTTTAAAAAGGGAAAGTTCATTTTTGAGAGCAGAGATTGAGAGGGAGCATTTTGCATAGCGACATTTATGGATATAATACTTTGTTACAATTATTAGAATATTGACTAAAAATTCCAAATTTTTTTCTTTAATGGATAAACCGAATTGAATGTTTTGTAAGGAAATAAAATCCACATTTATTGTTTTAGAAGACAGAAAGTTTCGAAGTTGATCCATCCATCCATCCATTTTCTTTACACCCTTCTTCCCTAAATGGGGTCGGGAGGGTTGCTGGTTCCTCTCCAGCTGCGTCCCGGGCGAGAGGCGGGGTCACCCTGGACAGGTTGCCAGTCTGTCGCAGGGCAACACAAAGACATACAAGACAAACAACCATTCACACACACACTCACACCTAGGGAGAATTTAGAGAGACCAATTAACCTGACAGTCATGTTTTTGGACTGTGGGAGGAAGCCGGAGAACCCAGAGAGAACCCACCATGCACAGGGAGAACATGCAAACTCCATGTAGAAAGACCCCGGGCCGGGAATCGAACCCAGGACCTTCTTGCTGCAAGGCAACAGCTCTACCAACTGCACCACTGTGCAGCCCTCGAAGTTGATCCCATAAGTTTAATACTTCTTTATAATATTTGGAGGGACGGCTAAAGAATATGCAAGATACGTCAGCCTGGATAGCCGGTAACGTGAGCTGCCGAACAGAACATCTAAACGTCCAAAGCTCCGGTCAGAAGTTAAATTAGCAAAACTATGTCTCAAAAAAGTACTTATCCTTCAGGAAGGGAGAAAGAAAGAGGAATAATAGAAAAAAGCCGAGATAAAGGTTTGTTTTAATGAGCCTTGGTGATGTGATGTAATGTAAAAGATTAGTAAAGCTGCTAACAGAACATTAGCTTGATAGCGACCTGGACCGGTCCAGTTCAACAGACAAACATTTATGCTAGGGTCTTTGTGTTTGTGTGAAACTGAGTTTAAACTTTAAATGAGTTGATTTTCTGGATATTTCTGAGGTATTTTTGGCTTCAAACCGTGTTTGATAAGGTTTGATAAGAATAATTAAAACCTGTAAATTTTTGACATCGTCTAAAATGATTTTCCGTCAGGCTACAGAGCTGCTACATGATTAGCTGCTACATGATGAGCTGCTACATGATGAGCTGCTACACGACGAGCTGCAGTTGGGATTTGTTGTTTGCTACTGAACAAAATCATTTAGTAGCTAAAACAAACATTATTTTTACATCAACTAATAAGTTATGAGAAACTTCTGTTAAAATCCTTTGAAGGCTCAGAATCAGTCCGGTACCGGTACCGGTCCACATTCTCAGGGGAGAAAGACTCACCTGGTATAAATTACATTTTTAGCTATTGGAGTAACGCTTAAGAGAAATGAATTTAACCAAAGAATGTGATGAATATGTGTAGAGCTGCACCGATTGCAGTTTTCTGTTTGGTTACCATCTTTAAAAAGCCTGACCTGCTGGTTTGGATTTTAGGTAATATGATTTTTTTTGTCTGAAATGTTGCTAAATATAGCAATAAAGTCACTGAGTTGGCAACAGTGGGTTAATGTTGTTAACTGTCAACGTTCAGACCTGGTGGGTCTGTCAGTCAGAAGAGGAAAGAGATGATTGATAAACCTTTGCTGATGAAGATAAGATTAGATAAAATCAGATCAACTTCACATGGAAGTATCGGCTGATCACGATCCCCCAAAATTAAGGAAATTGGCTCCCAGAAATCAACTGGTTTATCAACCAGTTGGCCAATAAATGTATCTTATTGAACATGAATATAATGTAAACAGCACAGCCAGAGAGGCTATAAGTTTATATCAGGTGTGTGAATGACCTAATAATTGGACTGCTGACTGCAGCCGGTCCATATTGTTAGCAGAACTAGAGGGGCTCAAAAATGAAAAATGTGATGAACATGTTTTGCATGGGCCATAGAAATGTCCTAACCTGTTCAACCTTTAATCAATCCTCGGTGCTCGGTTCAGGCTGTCTAAAACACGAATCGCTGTTCAGCATGCTGGGATATCTGTGACAGATCTCTGGACTGGTGCTAATAACCTCGCCTGCCTGGGTCAAATAAACACAGATAAGCCTCAGACCTCTGAGCTGGAGCTCAGTGTCTGCCATGATCCTGACGGCTCCGTCTCCGTGCCTTCCTTCTGCCGCCACCGTCCAGCAGCTGTTCTCTGTGGCCCGAGACGCCGACATCATCCCGGACATCTCCCTGGATCCGGTGCTCACCACCTTCCTGTCCCTGGACTCTGCCGCCGCCCTGCAGCACCGGTACAGCTTCCTGCAGCGCGGCATGAGCGGCGAGCAGCAGGAGGCCTTCCACCTGAATCTCACTGCACAGCTGAGCGGCTACAGGGTCGCGAATGGAGGCGTAGGGGTCGTCGCCTTGGCCCTGTCCCTGCTGTTTGACCAGGTGGCCCAACATGTACGTCAAATATTTCATTTTTCTGTTTAAATTCTTTGTTTTAGCAACAGAGTATTGAGGACCAAACAATAACGGATAAATGTCAGAAATAACGTTATTAATATTCTGAGAATAAAGTCATTATTCATTGTATTATGATGCTATTCTTCTGTGACTTTATTCTTATAAATTTATGTTATTTTGTAATTTTTATAGTGTGGCCTGGGACAGATTTTAGAATGGGCTTACAGTTTCGGTAGCCCAGGGCTCCAAAGATTACTTTTATTCATTTTTTTAATAAATTCATGCTTTACATTGCGTCTTATATAAAACTGATTGATCAGATGAACTCCAGGAATCTTTGGAGCTTTACAGCTGCAGGATCCCCTACAGTAATCAGTAGGAGATTTTCTGTGCAGCGGACTGGGCACCAAACCAGCTCCAGCCCAGGGCCACGACCGGGTGAGTCCGGCCCTGCTGCTCTGCTGTAATGTCCATGAAGCCAAACTCTTAAAGCTGCCATCAGGTCCGCGCTGCAGCTTCACCGCAGGGATCCGAAGTTCCGAGGGTGTTCGGCATCAGCACCTCGTCCAGAATCGGATCGATGATCCACGGCTACCTGCGCCTCGTCCCTGCCATCGCCAACGATGAGGAGAAGATGGCGGAGGCCGCCGAGCTGTACGACGCCTGGCTCAACCTGGAGCTGATCGACCATTATGAGAGGATGACCACCAAGAAGAGGATGAGCACAGAGGCCATGCGGCAGTGGCTGGCCGGCGCCGCGTTTCATCTGCACCTGAGGATCCACCAGGTGAGGCGAACCTGGAAACCCTGGAGGATCAAACTTCCACAAAACTCTGCTTTCAAACTGACACCATGTTTGTTATGAGATAAATAATCTGAACAAAGACCAATCAGCTGCTGCTGTCTGAAGAAATAGACCAACAACCACCAATCAGAGCCAGGAGGCGGGGCTTAGCGCTGTCAGTCAACCTTATATACTTGCTTGGCGTTGAGCATGAGTGTGATTGTCAGCGCTGTTCCCCGCCTCCTTACTCTGATTGGTTGTTTCTGACTGACTGGGGTATTTCTGCAGTTTGTACTGGGAGCACTGGGAGGAGGCAGACGAGCTCGATGATTTTTTTCCCAGATTATCTGCATCATAGAGAAGAAATAAACAGATGAATGGGCTCTGAAAGCAAACCCACCTGAGGAAAAGGAAGTACCTTGCTTTTAAAAGTGCTTAAAGTATTTAAATAAAAAGTACTTTCTCAATGTATTCTTTTATGCAGAAGTATCCAAAATGCTGTCCAGGGCCCTTAGTGGCCCTACTCTTATTGTGTGTGGCCCCTTGACATCAAAGATTTAATCAAAATCCGTACAAATGTCTGACTTTCTATATTTAGTTTGGAAGAAATGATCACAAAGTAAAATCTCACAGTAGAAAATGTTGGCAAAACACAAATAATGATGGGATGTTTATGCAAACGCTAATTTTGCTACACACAAATCTACTTTTAATTCATTCCTAAAACTTGGCTAAATTTGCAAGCATTTTAAAGAAACTGACATGAATCTGGATTTTATTGCTCCGAATTTTCTCCCAATTTACTAGAAAATTTAGAAAATTTCTTTTAACAAGAAAAACTTACCAAACTTTTGAAGGTTTGATTCTGTAGTAATCTGCACATCCCTTTCCAGCAACAGATCTATTTGTTTAGTTGAAGTGGATCATCATGCCGTATTATTTCAAATTACATATTAACATATGAGTTTTAGCCAGCGTCAGGCCTGGCAGACATTGAGCCAGAACTTTGATGTTCATCCCAGTTACTTAATCATTCAACAAGGAATGGTAATAGAAAGCTGCTTTTTCCTCCAGTTCTGCTTGTTTTTGGATTCAAACCTGTTGGAGATGAAAGCAGGAACAGAGTAAATCTGAATTTATTCTCCAACAGGTTCGCCTTCACTCTGTTCCGTCTGGGTCCATCGAGTCTCTGCGTCTGTCCTATAAGACGGGGTTACGTCGCCTCGTTAGCGGCTACGTCGCCTATTTACGTAAAAACATTTTGGAGACCGAAGCGGGAGGAACACTGGAGCCGAAACGCGGCAGCGTGGAAAACAGCAACGCCTCCAGCATCGGGAATGTGACGGCTCACCCAGCCGACGCCAAAACCAACTCGACGGCAGGCGACCAGAGGAGCTGCGGGCAGCTTGTGGGAAGAAATGCTTCAGCAGCGCCGTGTTTCAGCCAACCGGGTCTGCTGGTCATCGAGCCGCAGAGGGAAGTCGGTCACGGCGTCCGGCATCGGCCCTGTGAGTCCGCGGCCATCCAGGAGGCCCTGGTGACGCGCATCATGAAGGCGCAGGACCTGCAGCGCAACAGGAACTTCTTCCTGTATCCGGAGAAAGTCCTGCGAGGCCTGCTGAGGCAGAAGCAGCACTTTGAGCTGCGAGCGAACCGGGCCGAGAGAAACGACCCGTCCGGGTCGCAGCCGCAGAGCGTTAGCCCGACGTTTCACAGCGAAAACAACAAACTGCAAATTATGGACACTTAAGATAACGGAGAACAGGCCCAAAGGAAGAAAATAAAACGATACAATCAAGAGAATAAAGTCATAAAATTACAACTTTATTCTTGTAATATTAGGATTTTATCATCACACTATTACGACACTTTAATCTTGTAATAAAATTTTTTAATTCTTCATTTTTCTTAGTGTGGCCCTAACACAAAATAGAAAATTAAGGCAGAAGAAATTCTTTTCAAATGATTATTTTTGCTATAAACTCCTGAAACAAATGCTTACATGCAGTCAGTCAATGAATAAAGTTTATTAGTTTTCTACATTCCAGTAAGGAGGCTTTAAATCATAAATAGTGACACATTTAGTGTTTCTTTTTGATCTATAAATGACTCACCAGGCTCAGCAGATGGAAAATAACACAAAAACATTGTGCACAAACAAGAGGTCTCACTTAAACATTAACTGCAAGTTTGTCTCTGTCTCAAGTACTTTGGTTAAAATATTTTATTTTTTATTCAGTAAAGTTATTCACACTGGATTAAGAATCCAAAAAACTTTCTCAAGTAGAACTAGCGATACTTCGTAATAATTTTACTCAAACAAAAGTAAAATGTATTCTGCAGTAAAACTACTCCTGAAAGGATTTTTTCCCCCAAAAGTTCAGCGAGAAAGTGTAATGTAATGGATGCTCTTTGCAACTTTTTAAAATTCCTTTGGGATCAGTAAAGTATTTTTGAAAACTTACAGTTGGGTGTTTGTTTTTAATATATTCATCCTGTATTGATTAATAAGATCAATCCTGCGTCACAGTTTAAAGGACATGGCTCTCATTTTGTTGTTTATCCAACATTTGTGATGAAATGTCCACTTTCTCTCGGGAACAAAGTGTAAAGGTTACAGACTTCCGATTTAAATAAAGCCAGCTGGGGGCGCTGTTCGCTTAGGCTGCAAAACGGCGCCGGGGAAGAAGAAAGCCCTTTTCATGCGTGTAGCTGCTTGTTTTTACGAAGCACCTAAAAACAATTCAACACATTATGATCTGAGGAGGACAGAATATCACAGTGAAACCTTCTATCAGCAATTTTCATAAGGTAGGTTGTGTCTGACTCTGTTTTCGATCGCTTTTAAACATTTCGAGGAAATTTTGAATCGCCAGTTTTAGCTAACGGTCTAAGGCGCTAAAACAAAAGGTTGAAAATGGATTGAAACGTGACGAACATCTGAGAACATCTAGAACAGTGTTAGAATAGCTTGAACTTTGAAAGGAAATGCATTTAATAACTTTTAAAGTCTTTAGTTCATGTCCTTGTTAGGATGTTGGCCCTGTAAGGAAGTCAGTAAGTGAGCTAAAATGCTAATGTTGTATCAATGGGTGGTGAGTTGTTTCAGACATTAGGTTACTCTGAGTATTGGTTATTGTTTCCTTCTTGCTTTGTTATGTCATCCATGCCTGGCTATTGTCAGCTTTTCTGTAAGTATTGGACATATTGAGCAGTTTTTGGCTGTTTGGGAATCGAAGCTGACACGAAGCCAGACAGGTTTGGTCCCCGCCACACCCACACGTGGTTCCTTAAAACTGGCTCAGTCGCATTTTATTGGGAAAAGAAACTGGCGCAGAAAACACACCGACTCAATGCCACGTGTTTCAGGTTTGTTCCTGTGTGTGTTCTAATTTACAACAGGAGGACCTGCAGGTCAGTGCTTTGCTTTCCAAGGGAGGGGCAGATATTGGTTTACAATCTTATAACCCCGGGCCAAAAGTAGTGCGGAAGCAAAAACGGTATTTACTCAGTTTGTTTCTCTTAAAATTAGCGATTGCCCAATATGAACATTTGTAAATATACACTATTAATATGCTGTAGTCCTAATATGGCTGATATCACCTCTACCTTCATAATGCAGTGAAGAAATGACCGCAGCACTGCTGCGCGAAAACGCCGATAAAGGGCAATACGATGGGAATAAATGATAAATATCGACCCGTTCTTCTTAAAAAACCGCTGTATTGTGCATCGTTGATTGAAATTAATCAGATCAGCGGAAAGGTCTGAGCTTTCCACATGTCGGTGTAAGAAATCGATATTTTTTGCTATAAATGATTAAGTTATGTTGCATTGTATGCAATACAATGTTTTATTTGAAAATTGAAATAAATTACTTGCATATTGTTGGATTTTTAACATTGTATAAAAGGCTTAAATTCTTAATCAGCACAATGGCCTCTTTTATTCAATTAATTAGAATAATTGATGACTAATATAATTATTTATTGCAGTCCTGATGTTTGATACTGATAAATATCGCTTATCTTTTTTTTTGTGGCTCTAGTGTCCCTTATATGACAGCAGGCTGACAGGAAAGGTTGAGGGAGAGGGGGGAAGACATGCGCAAACGTTGGCCGGGTCCGGGAATCGAACCCGCGACCGCCATGTCGAGGACTGAAGGCCTCCAAATGTGGGTCGCGCTGTCCCCTATGCCACCACAGCACGCCGATATTGCTTATCTTTAATATGGACAATATTTCTACCAACTATCCACATCGGCCCAAATATTCATGTTGGTGCCTTCCGAATATTCTATCATAAAGTTATAAAACTGGATAAAATGATAATATCCAACGATTAAAGACGTCAAGTTTATATTATGTTTCCAACATAAACTGAGAGCAATTCTCTGACATTTTAAAGTAAGATTTTAATGAAAAAGTTCCAGTGTTATAAAACGAGATATTTGAGCGGCGGAAGAGTCGGTTTAACTTTTATCAGAGGATTTTATTTAAACCAGAGGAGGAAATGTTTTCTTGGTAGCAGCCCGTCTCTTATTTCAGGCCGACTCCACTTCCAGTTTCTGTCTCATTAAATGTTTTACCTAATGTTGGTGTGCGCATCTGTCTATCATTTTCTATGTTTTGTCTTCATGCCAACCTGGCCGTTCTGCCATCACAGGACAGGAAAACATCCAGTTCACATAAATACAGTGAATGGTAGGAAGGCTGCACCACCGTCAAAATGCAAGGTTATGATTTAGAAAACGAGAAAAATACGTTCAGAAATGTTCCCACCTCATTATGCAGTATATTAGGTCCAATATAATGATTGGAAACATTAAATAATAATGTGGATTTGCTGTTATTTTTCCCCTGAATGATGATTTATATTTATTTGCTTTCCTCATGACTTTAAATTTCATGCTCATTAACATTAATTCTGCCAATATTTAATGTTAATGAGCAACTTGTTGCATCGAATGAAAGTCTGAAACGAGAATATGTCAAAATGCTAATCAAAGGAGTTTGTATATTGTAAAATAACATTTATTTACAGTAGAAGTAGAAACCTGTAATGCTGTAAACTTTGTTTGGACAGACTGGAGCAAAATGTCGGATTCAGACTCGGACAGCGATTGGGGTTTCCACCGCAACAGGAAGTTTCTGGTAAAAATCCAACAGACATTTTCCATGTTTGTTTTGTTCTTCATGTAAACCTGTTTTTCTTTTGCCGTTGTAGAAATCTCACGGGGACATCAAAATAAACCTTTCAGGTAAGAAAGATTTAAAAGTTTCCTAGGAAATGTGTTTATTAGGATGGACTTAAAATTAAATGTTCTTAAAGTTTTCCATCAGAATATTTTCATTTTTGTAGCATCTCAAGTTTAATTTATGTTTCATGTTTAATCAACAGGAAAGTTCAAAAAGCCTTAAATGATAAAAACACGAACAGAAAATGAGATGGAACAGAGTAGGGCATTTACTGTATTGTGAAAAATTATCCCCATAAGAGTTTTGATAAATTATTTTCGAAAAATGGCAGTTTGATTGGAAATGTTTTAAATTTCTCCACTTTTTGTTCCACGAGGCTACGAGTAAATGTGACTTATTGCCAATAATGTGCTCGGCTTAGTGATTAGTTATGTTTTCCCTGTACAAATCTATTTCAGATGAAAATATTCTTCAAGAATAAACTCTGTTTCCACACCGTGAATTAAAGCTTCACCGATTTCAGTTTTCTGGTCGATCGTTGTCTACCGATCTTTAAAAAGACCTAACTTGCCAATTCCGACTTTAGCCAAAACCAGTTTTTTGTCTGAAATGTTGCTCATTATATCAGGAAATTTGCTGGATTGGCTGAAGGGGCGACTGCTGGCAGCCTGATCTCTGGTTTACAGCTGGAAGAACTGAAGCTGTGCTAACTCTAGATCTATAATTCTAGATTGTTCCTCTTTAAAAACTTCAGTTTCTGTTCAGAAAGTTTTGGCACATCCACACATTGATCTGTTCTCAGCATCTGTTCAGTGGCTGGATGGGGTCAAAGGTCACCTAGTGACACTGACGTGGAGCTGCGTCTCCTCAGCGTAACTATGGTAGCTAATCTCATACTGAATATGTCCAGTTAAAGCCTCATTTTGCCTCCGGCTCCTCCAGAGAGAGTGTTGAGCCAGTGGGCCTCCATCCCCCTACAAACCAAGAAGGAAGGCGCTCAGCGGATGAGAGTTTGCGTCTTCTGGTTTCCCACGCTACTGCAGCCCGACATCTCCAAAACCTTCACCTGGGCCTCAGAAGTTGGCTTAATCAACGAAGAGTGAGCGCAGCTCTGCCGCCGCTACAGATCAGACGGGAATCGTCGCAAATGCTGAGATTTTATTCTGTTTGCAGGACAAGTGAAGCGCTGGATGTGGAGAACCTTCGCAGGATTCAGGTGGTTGAAACGATCCTGCTGCACCTGGAAGTGGCAAGTGTAAGTCCCACCTCCAGCCAGCTGGGTTAGCCTTTACCTGCCGGCTGGGTTAGCCTTTACCTGCCGGCTGGGTTAGCCTTTACCTGCCGGCTGGGTTAGCCTT
The DNA here is from genome assembly GCF_019740435.1 of Gambusia affinis. Lineage (NCBI taxonomy): Eukaryota > Metazoa > Chordata > Actinopteri > Cyprinodontiformes > Poeciliidae > Gambusia > Gambusia affinis. The sequence goes on from NC_057882.1 coordinate 26,775,976, forward strand.
TACCTGCCGGCTGGGTTAGCCTTTACCTGCCGGCTGGGTTAGCCTTTTCCTGCCGGCTGGGTTAGCCTTTTCCTGCCGGCTGGGTTAGCCTTTACCTGCCGGCTGGGTTAGCCTTTACCTGCCGGCTGGGTTAGCCTTTACCTGCCGGCTGGGTTAGCCTTTACCTGCCGGCTGGGTTAGCCTTTACCTGCCGGCTGGGTTAGCCTTTTCCTGCCGGCTGGGTTAGCCTTTTCCTGCCGGCTGGGTTAGCCTTTTCCTGCCGGCTGGGTTAGCCATTACCTGCCGGCTGCTCATAGTTATTGATTTGATGTCATATCAGATGTTCAGATATTTTTGCTAAATTTTCCACGTTTTTTCGTTCTGTAGCTGTTTTATTCCAAACATGATGCGTTTCTCTTCCTGATGTTTAGTTGTTCTGAATGTTTTCTGTTGCTCCTGCAGTTGGACAAGGATTCCTCCAGACACGTTTTCATTTTTTGCAACATGTTGCATCAGGTAAGCTGCACCTGGTTGGCTCACAGATTCCCTTCTTATTGTCTGACATTTTTCCATTCATAAAACAACTTGATTTAAGTCGGGCTGTGAGGAAATAAAAAAACTTCTGCTGATCATGTGTATGTTGGTTAGCCAGTACTGATGCGTTCAGTAACATCGGGACTTTCCGCTGCAGCACTGCTCTCCAGAGATCCTGGAGGAAGCGGTGCGCTGGCTGGAGACGCTGGGCGATGGCTTCAGACGGGAGCAGCTGCTCTGCCTGGGAGGATTCCCCAACTGCTACACAACATTCGGCTTCATCTTCTCGGAGTGTGAGGCGCCAAGTTAAATTAAAAAATCTCAGAGTGTGAGGCTAAGAGTTTAGAGTACAAGGTTTTCCGTTTGATTAAAAACAAATAATTTCTAAAATGTGAATCGTTTTTTGTTTAGATGCCAAGTTTATTCGGGAGATGAGCAACAACTTGGACTCTACGATGAGGGCCCTGAAGGCACCGCCCGATGACTCATCTGCAATGGTAACGACCAAATCCTCTACACTGTAAAAACTGTAAAAGCTCTAAATCAGGGGTCTCCAAAGTGGGTCCTGAGGGCCTCCTGCGTGTTTTAGTCTCTCCCTGGTTTAACCTGCCTGCATCAAATGATGGCTGTTAGAAGAACATTGACCTGCTGGAAAGGTTGTTTCCACCTGCAGGGAGAGAATGAAACCTGCAGGATGCAACCGGACCTCCAGGAGCCACTGTGGGGACCCCTGTAGTTTGGTCTGATCTATGGAAAAATATCTACATAAAACAAAAGTAACAAGTAACTATTAAGCAAAGCATTTTGTTTCAAGTCGATAAATCTAATATTCATTCAACAGATTATTTTCCTTAATGAGACATTTTTATGTTTTAAGTGAAATGCACTCTGACCGAAACTAGAACTATTTCATCAATACTAAGGAATATCGAGCTCTGATATTAAACTGAAAAATGATTAAAAGTTTTTTTCCAGTGAACTGAATCAACTTGGTAAGATTTTTTTGCAATGTAGGACATTTTAATGCATTTTCTTAAGTTTTTTGTTTTAAATGACGTAAAAACTGCTGGGTGTTATATGGACCGACCCAACGCCGGGCTGTTTGAACTCAACTGGGTTGATGGTTAATGAAAAGATTTATTTATTTTAAATTTCACCACATAGGCGCGACCCACGTTTGGAGGCCTTGAGGCTCCGTCGCAGGTTCGATTCCCGGACCTGACAATATCTATGGCATGTCTTCCCCTTTTCCTGTCAGAGCCACAAAAGACCTCTGGAGGGGAGGAGAAACAGATTTCACCACATAAAAACAGGATTAAAACCAATATCAATTCAAAGCTTCTTTGAATTCTGTGTGATAAATATATAGAGCCAGCAGAATTCATTTACAAAAATTACAAAACATAATTAAGTTGTTTCAAAACTATATAATTAAATCACTTCAACTCATTATTTGGCTACAACTCCAGAAGTATCTGTTACTACACATTAGAAAACTTTTCATGTAAAAAGTCTGTTTTAAAGGAAACTATAAGTAAAAATGTCAGCCATTAACCAGGCGTATTTTTATCGACACTTTAGCATTTTTGCCCATCTCCTTGCAGGAAGACATACGGCTTCTATGTTGTCACATTTTATAGATGCACCACCAGGTTTGTCCCAACCTGCTGGAGGGAGAAGACAGAAAAAACAGGCCATTAGTGATGCACTTATTTAAACTGTAAACAGTTTGAGCATGATTCAGAGATGAAGGTTGACTTACAGGCTGGATATCGATGAAACCATCTGAACTTCCAGGTTGATGGTTCTGAAAACCTCCTGCCAGATGTGTGAGGTGGAGCAGGGAGGAGGACCGGCAGCAGCTGCAGGGCTACACCACCTCTATCAAACATAAACTAGTGTTAAAATGTTACATTAACTAAAAACCAGTTTAGAAAACATTTCTTCTGAGCTTCAATACCTTGAGGGAGCAAACTCATGTTGTTGGCCGAACAGAAGGTCTTTGTTGAGAACGAGGAGTTTGGGTTTCGCTTAATTCTCCCGAAGATCCTGGATGTAAAATTACAAAATCTATTGGAAAGACAAAAACACAAATCAGACCTTAAGAATGATTGAATTCAACCTTCCAGCTTTATGTGGCTCTGAAGGTTCAGGTCAGAGGTCCACTGCAAATAATTTGTAATTAACCAGCAATTTCAAAACTTTGGAGTAATTTTTATGGTCCTAGAAATACATGTAGCACTCTGTAAAATCATTAAATTTACAAGTAAAAGTAACTTAGTGCTGAATAACTTTCAGCACCAACTTTAAATAAATGTATTTGTAATTAATAGTAACAATAATAATAATTAAATTAGCAAACATTAACATTAGATATTGTCTGACTGAATTATTTTTGCTTTTACAAGCCGCTTCACCCAGTCAACTGACAGAGCGGCTGCAGTGGGAGCAGATAAAAGCAGTATATGATTAAGCACATAATTCAGGTTTACACAACTAATTTATCGCCTAGTAGCATTGTAAAAGTTATTTTATTTTCCAAAAGCATAATATACCCACTTCATGAACCGCTCTGCTCGCTGTCCTCCCCCATTACTGTCTGTATTTGAACACGCATATCGCACCGGCTGGTGAACTAAACCCGCCATCTTTCCTTTTATCAATCAATCAAATTTTATTAGTATAGCACATTTCAGCATCAAGGCATTTCAAAGAGCTTTACATCAAATCAGACACAGAAACACAATGCAACATAGAATCAACAATAAAAAATTACATTAAGTCTAGATCCATCAATAAATTTATAATTGATTACGTTTCTAATAAAACTCTAAACAAGTGGGTTTTTAGTTGAGATTTAAAGGAAGTCAGTGTTTCAGCTGTTTTACAGTTTTCTGGAAGTTTGTTCCAGATTTGTGGTGCATAGATGCTGAATGCTGCTTCTCCTCGTTTGGTTCTGGTTCTGGGGATGCAGAGCAGAACCAGAACCTCAGAGTTCTGGAAGGTTGATACAACAGCAGCAGATCTTTAATGTATTGTGGTGCTAAACCATTCAGTGATTTATAAACTAACAACAGTATTTTAAAGTCTATTCTTTGAGCTACAGGGAGCCAGTGGAGAGACTTTAAAACTGGTGTTATGTGATCTATCTTCCTGGTTTTAGTCAGAACTCCAGCAGCAGCATTCTGGATCAGCTGCAGCTGTTTGATTGATTTGTTGGACAGACCTGTGAAGACGCCGTTACAATAATCAATACGACTGAAGATAAACGCATGGATGAGTTTCTCTAGATCTGGCTGAGACATTAGTCCTTTAATCCTGGAAATGTTCTTCAGGTGATAGAAGGCCAACTTTGTAACTGTCTTTATGTGGCTCTGAATGTTAAGGTCAGAGTCCATCACTACTCCCAGGTTTCAGGCTGATCACTGGTTTTTAGTTGTAATAACTGAAGCTGTGCACTGACTCTAGATCTATAGCTCTAGATCTATAGCTCTAGATCTATAACTCTAGATCTATGACTCTAGATCTATGACTCTAGATCTATAACTCTAGATCCTCTTTAGGTCCAAAAATTATAACTTCAGTTTTGGCCCATCCACACATTTATCTGTTCTAAGCATCTGTTCAGTGATTGGATGGGGTCAAAGGTCACCTGGTGACATCATAATGTAGAGCTGTGTGTCATTTGCTGATATTATTTCCTGTTATAACCTGAGCCAGTGGGAGCATATAGATATTGAATAAGAGGGTCCTAGGATTGAACCTTGGGGTACCCCACATGTGACCTTTGACCTCTTTGAAGAGAAGTTTCCAATTGAAACAAAGAAATCCCTGTTCTTTATGTAAGATTCAAACCAGTTAATCTCTGGACCGGAGAGTCCGACCCAACTCTCCAGTCCATTCAGTAAAATGTCCTGGTCGACACTGAGGTCCAACAGAACCAGGCCAATCTCTGTGCTGTGGTAACCATGGAAACCAGACTGGAAGGAGTCAAAGCCGTTGGTTATCGTTAGGAAGCTGTTTAAAGCCATTTAGCTTTTTCAATAACTTTGCTGATGATTGGGAGTTTGGAGATCAATAAAACTAAATCGATTTTTAACAAATTGGACTATTAAGTTATGAACAAATATGATTGAGGTTATATTAAACACTTGAATTTAATTTATTGGACAAATTGTGCCGTACTCCTTCCCCTTCATCTTCTTATTTTTTCAACAGCCGTGTTGTAGCAACACCAAAGAGCAACCTACCGTAATAAGCCTTTTAAAAAACCATCAAAATAAATGTCAAACGTGTTCTAAGTAAATTATATTTATTGATAAAATCCTATTCACATTGAAACTTTATCTCCTTTTTACTGCCATGTCTTATTTCAACATTCAGAGTTTTGTTGAACATGGAGGTTTGTGAAAAGGGGCGGAGCTTCTGGGTGAATGAACCCAACCTCTGACCCAACAGAATCATTCAAGAGTTCTGGTAAATTTCTGACCCAACAGCTTCTCCCCAGAGATTGGGTTATGAAAGTAAGCCAGCATTTTTACTGTCAACCTACCAATAATTTTTAAAATGTAGTCAATAAATGCCTGCATATGAATGAATGAATGAATGAATGAGTGCAGCAGATGTTTTCTGTTATTGATGATCAATACTTTGATCAAAATGTCAGCTGATCCATTTCTGTCTTTAGACTGACATTTTGTTTGTTGCAGTTTGAAAAATAAAATAAATTTGTAGTAAACGTTTCCTTAAGTTTGTTGCCATAGAAACCAGGAGTTGCCGTATAATAAACTTTTTCTAGAGAAAATGAAGGAATAATTCACAATAATTGATTTGATTTCTTTTCTTTCTGCCCCAGAATGTTTCTGTGCTGTGAAAACATCCCAGATTGTTTTGTTTCAGGAAAGTGAAGCGATGAAGATCCTTGGGAACGAGAAGTTTCAGGCCCAGCAGTACGCAGAAGCTCTGACGTTTTACACCAACGCCATCAAATGCTAGTGAGTTTCTGGTGCCAACGATGAAACGATGTTTCCAAACCAGTAACCTCACAATGCTTTCTCTCAATACTTCTTATAAAAGTTCTTCAAAACTAAAAGAACAAAAGTAAAAGTTTCATTGGTGTCCATGTTTTTGGTTTTAGGAGAAGTTTTTATTTGCTGAATCAATCTAAAGTCACTTTAAGTCATTTTGTGATTTCAGTTTTAAACCAGAAAATATAAAAATGCTGAAAACATTTCTACTGGTAATAAAACCAGTTTGAACTGTATTTTGTGTCCTGAATGTGATCATTTTGTGCTCCTTGTTTCAGTCCTGATAATCACATCCTGTACGGGAACAGAGCGCTGTGCTACATCAAGCAGAAGGAATATCTGTGAGTAAAGTCAACCATCGCTGCAAAAACTTTGGATTTATGCAAAATAATAATTTTCTTAGTTTCATCTGGTCATTATTTTACATGATCTGCATGTAATAAAAACTCTCTACCATATATCTTAAGTTTATCTTTGTATAAATGTGTATATTTTTTTATTTAATATTATTTTCTTGTTGCAGAAAAGCAGCAGGAGATGGAAAACGTGCCGTTCTGATCGACCCGCTCTGGGCGAAGGTACAATCCAGCTGAACTGCTTAGGGTTTCCTAATCAATAATTCATATTATGTAAATATGCTTCAATATGTTTTTCATGTTTTTTGTCTGTTTTATTGGTTGGGTTAGTGTCTTTTTTTTTTCTTCAGGGTTTCTGCTTGGTAGTAAAAGGTAATAAATTAATGAGCTCAAATTAAGGCAGTTAAAGGTAGTAAGAAGTAACTAAAGGTAGTAAATTTTCCCTTCAAAATATTTGTAGTTTTCCATTGATGCTCGCTTGTTGTTTAAAGTTTGTTTTACCAGAATCTGTATAAAAATGATAACTCTGGTACTGGCAGGACCTGGGCCGTCCCTGATGGACTCCAAGCTGCTGTGCTCATGCGTAATGTTGGAACCGCCTAACGTGTTGAGACTAGCCAGTCATTTTGCTCTTCGCCGTGGGAAAATCTAAGTTTTCAGGCGCGGGGAGCTGCAGACAGGCAGCGGACGTGGCTGCCTGTAAAGCATGTGAGGTTTTGGTCAAGTTAAAGTCACAGTTAGACCTTCAAGTTAGTGGGATAAAGTTTCCATGAGCCGTCGTCTAACATGGGTCAGTGAGCCGACTGCAGATTCTCACAGATTATCAAGCTAGAAAAAGTTTGATCTGCCCATTTAGATTTCAGCCAGTGCCATATTTTTGACTGAAATGTTGCTAAATGTAGAAAGAAAGTCTGTGAGTTGGTAACGGTGGGGTCACTATTGGTAACTACAAGCTTGGAGACCCGACCCGGTGGGTCGGTCAGTCAAACCTCCCACTGCAGAGCAGCAGGACAGAGATGATTTATAGACCTTTACTGACTAGATCAGAGGAAGAGATTCACCTAAATATCCACCCATCTCCCAAGATTGAGAAAATCGGCACAATTTTGCGTTGGTAGTAAAAATATTGTAGAGGTAGTGAAAAGTAGTAAATTTATCTCTGAGTCCCGTATAAATCCTGTTTCTTTCCTTTTTTCCCGTGTTTTAGCGATGTTTTATTGGCGATCATTTATCGGTTGGATTTAGTTTTTTTTTTCCTGGATTCTTTTAGAGCTGTTTTATGGGTTGGATTTCAGGTTTTTTGGTGACATTTGTTTGGACTTTGCTGCAGTGTTTTTTCTCTCCTGAGGTTTTTGCTACTGCCCCCTACAGGGCCACTACCGGTACTGCGAGGCGCTGTTCTGTCTCGGGGCCATGGACCTGGCGTTGGAGGCCAACAGCACCGCCCGGTGGCTGTGCAGAGAAAACCCAGAGGGACTCAGAGATCTGGACCAGCAGTACCTAAAGTTCAGGCCGGAGCCGCCGCCTGGTACCGATCCAACTTGTTTCTACCAGCTGGGAGTTCTGGGCCCAAGCCACAAGTGGCTTTCTTTTCCAGCCTTTATTTGTGTTTTATTGTTTGATTGGTGAATGGCAGCAGGAAGTGAGTCAGCTCCTGCCTGCTGTTGCTTCCTGTTTGTGAAAGTGAAACTCACGCTGCTCTGCTTTTCCTGCAGCTGAGCTGCCGCAGAGGCCTCACAGGTTCGTCCGTTGGCCTTTTTACTGACACAGTAACTAATAATAATCGTTGTCAGTCGTTAACTGTGGGCTTGTTTTGAACGCGTTGCAGCTTTAAGGTTGGGCTGGTGAAGAAAATCCCTCAGCCGACAAAAACAGGCGGTAAAAATAATCCGACCAGGAGCTCAGCTGCGAAGGTGAGTCACGTTTGTTTTGCTTTTGCAGCCTCAGGTTTCATTTTATGTTTTAGCTGTAAGGTCATGTTTTCCTTCAGTTTTTAAGTGTTTTTTAGCAATATTTCTCATTTTATTTTAATCAGTTTCTGCTTTTTTCGGGAGTTCATTAATATTTAAGCTAGATTTAAAAATGTGAAACCAAAGGAGGTTGTTTTGAGTCTGTGTTTGTTCTCAGTTTTAGTCAGGACTGCGGAGTGTTTGTGTTTTTTTTGTCTGGCTGTAATTCATGTTGATCATTAATTTGTGTTTTTAGGTCATCGAGACGAAAACGGACAAAAAGACAGGTTAGTTTTGTTTTCCAGTTTAAATAATTTGGTGTTGAGTTTATTTCATGTTATTAAATATTCACATTAATACTAAAGAATCAGCTGTTTAATTTTAAGCCACAAGTACAGAAAGTTTGATATTTCCTCTTTTGGGCTCCAACAGGGGAATTGAATCAATCAGAGGAAAATACTAGTCGATTATCTGAGCTCTGATGGAAACATCACATCAGCCCAAATAAAAATCATTTTAATGCAGAACGCTCACCCTGATGCTGAATGCATGGAGGTTCCAAACACCCGGCTCCCTCCTCACCAGTGGCCGTCGGCGACTGTCGGCGGTCTGTCCTTGATTTGGGCCAAAAATACTTTCATCATCCAAACGACTGAATGTCTGAACTCTGACTTTAATTCTCGTGTGTAAAATTAGAAATGTAAATTTTTCTGACCAAAAATGAATTCAAACCGGCCTTACTTTGTATAGAACGGTTGCCTTGGCAACCATTTTCCTAAGAACTTGAAAATAAACAGGAAGGAATATTTTCAACAAGGAGCTCTGTGATTGGTCGGCAGCGTTCTCATCCTGGTTTCCTGGCGACAAAACAAACCCGAGGAAACACGGGTGGGTTTTACGTGTCGTATGTTTTAATGACATCTGTGTTTTAATCTCTTGGATCTCTGAAGCGCCGTCCGACCCGGAGGGACGACTCAAAGACCCCAGAACGTCCAGAAGGTCAGTGAGGTCACGCCAGGGTCTTCCTCCTGTTTAGTGAAAATCTTTGTAAAGATGGTTCCTTCCCTTTAAACACAGGATGATATCAGAGAGCAAAACTGCCTTCTTACTTTGACTAGACCATATGTAATTTCAGTACAGGGTTATAGTTGGACATGTAGGGTTGACTGACAAGTTTCCCATGGAGTCTAGAAAACCAGAAACAGAATGTCTCCTTCCTTCCTCCATCTCTAGAAAGCTCACTCTGCTAAGCATAACGGAGGCGTATCCTGTAGAGCATAGAACCCTGTAGTACCTTGTAGAACCCTGTAGTACCTTGTAGAACCTTGTAGAACCCTGTAGTACCTTGTAGAACCCTGTAGAACCCTGTAGTACCTTGTAGAACCCTGTAGAACCCTGTAGTACCTTGTAGAACCCTGTAGAACCCTGTAGTACCTTGTAGAACCCTGTAGTACCCTGTAGTACCTTGTAGAACCCTGTAGTACCTTGTAGAACCCTGTAGTTCTACAAGGTAGAACTACAGGGTACCGGGTACCCTGTACCCTGTAGGTACTACAGGGTTCTGTAGTACCTACAGGGTACTACAGAACCCTGTAGTACCTTGTAGTACCCTGTAGAAACCTGTAGTACCTTGTAGAACCCTGTAGTACCTTGTAGAACCCTGTAGAACCTTGTAGAACCCTGTAGAACCCTGTAGTACCTGACTGTAGTACTGACGGTCTGTGAAACTCTGCCTCTCCTCTTTCTGCAGTGAGCGCGACGACCTCAGCGGCTCGAAGGTCAAGTCAAAGAGCCAAAGCGAAACACAGAAAGCGGTGAGTCTTTCCTCCTGTCAGCTCCTTCCATCATCCTGGGTTTCTCCGTCTCTGACCCGCTGCGTTTGGATCCATCAGAACCAGAACCAGAAGATGGCCGACGGCAAAGCAGATTTATGCAAGGAGCTGCGGTTTCTGGTGCAGGAGGCCCACAGCGCGCTGTCGGACCTGCGCAGCCGCAACGCAGAGCAGGCCTTCAGTCAGGCGCTGGGGCTGCTGGAGGCCGTCCTGCCCAAGGTAACAAACTACCGAACGTCTGGTGACGCGTAGTTTATCTGTACGGGAACTAGTTGATTCTCTACTCTGCAATACCTTTTTTTGGTGTCCAGTTGCAATCACCTGATAAAACAGATTTCTCCAAGGAAATGAAAGTGAGCTAAGTGAGTTCCTCAGGCAGCTCCAGTTGTATAAAAATGTAAATAATTTACCAAAGAGAAACAGAAAATTCCAGTAAAGGATTCTGGAACAGGGGCCTTGTGCAGCACAGTGGTTAGCGCGGTGGTGCAGTGGTTAGCGTGGCGCGCTTAGAGAGACTGTAGCCCGGGTATCTGGAGTCCGACTCCCGTCCTCTGTCCACTGTTCCAGGCCTCTCTCCTCTCTGTCCCCTTCCTGTCGGATTGCTGTCAAATAAAAGCAACTAGTGCTGAAAAACTCTTAATAAAAGACGGTCAGGGTGATGCGATGAGGGACAGCGTGTCGCGATGCGGGTCAGGGTGATGCGATGAGGGTCAGGGTGATGCGATGAGGGTTAGGGTGATGCGATGAGGGTCAGGGTGATGCGATGAGGGACATGTGGGACAGCGCGTCGCGATGTCGGCCTTCTGTATTCATCCAACTGATTGGCTTCAGCCTGCTATTGAAGCTTCTAGAAAATACGTCTAAAATACTGTCCAACATCTGGAAACAGTCCAGCCTTCACTCCGAGGGCCTGATGCAGCCGATCTCTGCCGCCGCCTGCATGTTGGTTCAGAGAGCCTCTGCTGATTAGCTGACCCAAACCCGTCCTGCTGGGTTCAACTGTGACCAAACGGGATCCGGTCATGATCGGTTTGGTTTGTGATGTTCCACTCTGGTCAGTGAGATAATTTAACTGGTACATTTTTTTCAACCTGCTCACTCCAGTTGACTAGTTGACGATTATTTGAATTATTGCTTAATTGTGATTGATCCGTTTCAGTGACTACTTGATGCATCTGAATGTTTTTCTCAGAAACTGGGACTTTCCTCTCTGGATGTTCTGCTGCTGCTGTTCGGTCGAGCTTTGGCCTTGATAGAAATCGGACAGCCGGAGGTGAGTCGCCCAGAGGAACTGGTTTGGATCATATTTCATTAAAATGTTTTAAATGAAAAACAGCCAACCTGACGAAACACAAATAGATGTGGAAAAAAAAGCCATCCAGAAAATGATCAGTTTGTGTTGAATTAAGCAGCCAGAGATTAATGCCTGACTAGAACTAGTCTGGCAACACGAAGTAGACAAAAACAGCACATCGACAGAACAGCTTGGAAACACAATGAGCCAAGTCCTTCAGGCTGCAAAGGCTTACAGTGATTTTGTAATTATCATGCAGTTTATAAACACACAATTTATCACCATAGATGCCCGAGTTGTTTTTTTAGAAACATTCAATTCAGAAATGTAAAATTTCATCGTAACTTGTATCATCCAGGCATCTCCAAAGAGTCAGGCTGCAGCAGCAGTCAGTGCAGGGAATCTGAAGGGGCCTCTGACTGAAGACTGTTGCTGTTTAAACTAGGGATGCTCCGTTACCGATCAGCCATGAGGCCGATTTCTGCCGATCACCTGGATTTTTCCGGGTTAGTTCTAAATGATGTTATGTTATCTGGTAATAAATTGACCTAATTTAGACATAACAGACATTTTTACTACATCTCTAAAACCAGTTCCAGTCTCTGCTGTGAGAGTTCAGTCTGGAGGTTCAGCGGCTCCGTCTGAAATATCTCCACCAGTAGCAGCGGTCCAACAGAACCGGCGTCTCGCTCCGCAGATCCAAGACTTGAATTATTGTTCGGCTTTCTGACCGTGTTGGTACCAGCGCTGCTCTACCTGCTGTCTGGACCCGGATGTCTTTAGTTCCTGCGTTGAGCCTCCATGCATCAAGTGTTTGTTTTTTAAATGTCCTATTACATTCGTTGTGACGTGCTTCACCATCGAGGTCATTTCCTGTTGCAACACACAAACGTCTCCGTTCACTGTGAGCGTTAAAGCTCCTCAGTTCAGAGTTTGATGCTGCGCAGCCAGAAGGAAACAGCTGCAGGCTGAGAAGAGAAACAGGTGATCGGATATGGTGATCGGCAACAAGAGACGGTGATCGATCACCGATCATACACCTTTTCACGAAAATCGACCCATTATGATCGGCGGCCGGCCGATCGATCGGCTCACCTCTAGTTTGAAGGTTTTCCGTCTTCACAGCGTCGAGAACCAGAGGGAATAAATGTCCAATCAGAGCGACGGCAGCCTGAGCGCCGCAACTGTGTAACAACGTAACCCTTAAAATTTAAACCTCTGAGGAAATGTTTTCTCTCAGTCCCAGATTAGCTGGTCTGTCAGCTCCTACTTTCTGTCATTTCTGTGCGTTTATAAACCTTTTTCTTGATGATTGTTGCTGCAGGAACTGGCAGAAGCAGAGAAACTCTTGGAGAGGATGAAATCGTTTGAAGAGCGAACATTCCAGTGTCTGGTTTATTACGCCATCGGCAGAGTGTTTCTACGAGAAAACCGGTACGTTTGCTGTACAAAATTTACCTTTTGCACATTTTTGGTCCTAAATTTTAGTTTCCGTTTCCAAAACGACACCCAGCTGATTTCTGGCAATAAGTTGCTATTTGTTCTGATAAATCGCTTTGACCGGCACAACCCTGTTGCCTAGCAACCCAGCTGATCTCCAGCATTTGGTCAGCTGGTTTTCCTGCTGTACAATGGCTGCTGGAAAAGACAGGCAGCTCCACTACCCGAAATCAGATTTTCTGAGAATGATTTGGTGTAATAAATGTGGTGATCAGGTTTTGTCTAGACCGTTCCAGGAAGTGTCTCCTGTATCCTCATTTCTTGCTCTCCAGCTGTGTCTCTTCCTGTTTTGCAGGTTTAAAGTTGCCTTGCAGCAGTTTTCAGATTCGCTGCAGATGGTGAAGAATCAAATTACGCCAGGTAAACTCACCTGGCCGTTAACCAAAGAGATTGTTAAAGAAACACAAGCAGACAGTTTCAAGGTTGGTGCGTCCTGAATGATCTCGAATGTGTAGCGGTGAGGAAAGTCCTGAATCATCCCGTTTGTTTCAGGAGATGCTTGAGAAATCGATAGAGTTGTGTAGATTTCCCCCCGCCCCTGACGCCGTCTGTCGTCTTGAAAAATGTCTTTGCCCTCTAAAAGCTGAGATCTATTTCACTGATCCAGATTTTAAGGTAAGCAGCGGCTCATTTCTGTGGTCGGGAGCAAAACGCGTCGAGTTTTGAACGAGAAGCTTGTTGTTTCAGGGCTACATTCAGATATGCTGCTGTCAGAGCTGCAAGGTTGAATTTCACATCAGCTGCTGGAAGAGCCTAAAGTCTACCAAGTTCAGTGAAAAGAATGAAAAGGTTTGCTTTTCATTCCTCTTTCCTGCAGATTTGATTCCCTGACATGGAGATAAATGTGTGTTTGTGTCTCAGGATGTCCTGAATGAGGCGTGTTTGACTCCCGACTGTCTGGGTAAAATCTGCTCTATACGAATCTTCGGTCCTACGGGTTTGGTGAAATGCAAGGTGAGAAACCATCCAGAGGAGCGTCGCTGCCATCGGCGGGTCAGCGCTGACCGCTTTGCTTTGTGCTTTCAGTTTGAAACGACGATCATGAAACCGGAGCTCCTGAAAAAACCTCGAGTTAATCAGAAAGCCACCAGGTGAGGCGGCTGAAGTCCAACATGAGTTCTCTTCAGAAAACCAGAGAAATGATTAAAAAATGACTCTTAATACTTTCTTACAAAGAAGATACTTTGAATTTTTAATCAATTAATTAATTAATCAACATTTTTAATGAAATGCTTTAAAACATTTTGCCGGCGGTTGTCGTGTAGTGAGAATTAGTTTTGGAGCTTAATTACTGCTGAATATTTGTGTCATCAGGGTATTAATAGGCCTGAAGTGATTAATTAGATTGATCAATTAATCGATAGTTGAAATAATCAATTAATTTGGCAATCGCTTAATCATTAACTGGAGTAAACAGACTCAAAAATTATATGCAAATTTAGTTTTTAGGATAAATTAAAATATTTAGACGAGACGTGAGCCAATCGGCCGGCCGTCAATCCTAATCGTTGGATTTCTGTATGATCGGTGATCGATCACAGTCTCTTGTTGCCAATCACCAAAGCCAATCACCAAAGCCAATCACCAAAGCCAATCACCAAAGCCAATCACCAAAGCCAATCACCAAAGCCAATCACCAAAGCCAACCCCCTGTATCTCATTCTCAGGCCCAGCGTTACTCAGCTAGCCAGCCTCTCAGATAGTCTTGATTTCGTAACTCAGGATTGTTTATTTTGATGCAACCTGTTTCCTTTTTCACTTGACATTATTTGATATAGGTAATGATTGGTGATCAGAGCATCCCTAGTTTAGACACTCTAGTCTGGAAATGTTTTGGTTAAAACTCATCAGACTCACTTAAACAATGCTGCACTTTAGCCAATAAAATGTTTAATTAAAATGGAATTTAATAGTTTAATTACATCTTTTAAAGTATTTCTAATGTTGTATAAAAGAGGAGACGGTGGTTAAATGGCAGATCTATAGATTGCGTCCATTTTTATTCAGTCGATTGATCTATTGCTAAAGTCATTGTTGGTTGGCGCTGTGTTAAAGGGTAACCAATGAGTCTCTGTTTTTGTTGCCAGTGTGAAGAAGTTAAAGTCCAAAGAGGATCAGAAGCAGAAGAGGAAACAGTTCAAACAGACGTTTAAGGATCAGAAAACCAACAGCCACGAAATCCTGCAGAAAAAAGACGACTCAGGATCACCGAGTCAGCAGAAAGGTCTGCTTCATTCAAACATGTCTAATAAGTCAGAAATATAGGTATTGGCTTATTTAAGCTAAAAGGCTAATGCTAATGACCTGCCTAGTTTTGCAAGGCAGTTCCCTAACCTGAGAAAAAAAGATAATGCAGAATAATATTGCACCACTTGCAGCAGTGCACTAACTTTAGAGCAATATTGAGGCTTTCATTTTGAAATTTTTGTTAATCTTCATTACAAAGGTCCAAACTAATGCCATGTGTAACAGTGATTGAGTTAAATCGGTACTATAATGCTCAAAACACAAGTAGTTCTAAATGGCAGCTCCTCCTCAGTTTCCACTGATTCCCCACCTTAGAACTACAGTGATGCGTATTTGTAGTCCTAAGCCGCATTTTCAGTAAGCTTCATCTTAAATGGCCACACTAATTCAATGTGCAACAGTTCTGTGGATAAACCAGTCAAATAAACTTTATTAACTTTATTAACCTAAACCCAGTCAGTTCGTTACTCACCAACTCCCTCAGAGTGTGAAAACGTTGCAGGCCTGTTAGGAAAAACAATGAGTTTAAATCCCGTAGGAAAACATGGAGAGTTGCATTTCTCTGTTCCTCTCCCCGACTTCTGTAGCTGAACACGTTGTGCTGAAGCGAAGCTCCCTCTCTCTCAACCAATCTGAGTTATGCTCCAGAGACAGTCTCTGCACCTGGGGACGTTGCTATGGTAATTAACGGTCAGTGCTCAGTGATGAGTCATCATGCTGCAGACAATTGTGTGTTTTGCTGCTGAAAATGCATGACTGTATTCTGAAGCACACTGACAGAAAACCGTACGTCATACAAAAAAAATCGAAGACATTTTCCCGGAGCAGACATGTGTATCAATGTTATGACCGAGTTTCATAAACCAGCTGTCTTTCTGTATCGGACCGGAACCGGCAGACAATAAACCTCCGTTGTGGTGGAAGTGATGGTCCAGTGGAACCGGCGTTAAAGATTCATTCAGGCTCATACTTCTGCTAAAGCACAGCTTTGTTTCTAATTTGAGTTTCAGTATTTGGTCTAGAACCAAACCCAGAAGAACTTTTCCCGTTTGCCGTTTTTCAGTGTCCTGTTGTGTTTCTGCTGCAGCCTGGCTGGTGTACAGAGACCGGGTTCTGCTGCAGATCAACCAGAACCTGGACCTGCTGCGGGAGGAGCAGGGCCTGCAGGTGTCGGCGCTGGTCGGCAGCCTGCGGCCCTGGCTGGAGCTGGACTGGGCCCGGGAGAACCGCCTGGCCGGCCGCCTGCTCCACTGGCAGCAGGAGCGGCTGCAGACGCTGGGCCAGGCTGTGGAGCTGCTGCTGGAGCGCAAGAACCGGGTCTGGGCCCGGGTCTTCATCCAGCAGCTCAGCGGCTGCGTGGGAATAAACGCCAAGCTGAGCAAGTGGGCGTGTCAGCTGGACAGCGCAGGTAGGACTCGGCTCGGACTGACGGGTCACGGCCAGAACCGACCAGAACCAGATCTAGTTATTAGTTATAGAGTTAGAGCACAGATTCAGTTGTTCCAGCTGTAAACCAGAGATCAAGCTGACCTCTGACCTCTGACCCTTGGGTTCCAGTGGGCCTTCTAGCTGCAGAACTTTTCCAGAACCAGAGACTAAAGTCTCAGACCAGAGAAACTCATCCAGGCGTTTGATTCCTGCAGCAGCGTCTTCACAGGTCTGATTGACAACCCAACGGTCCAGAACGCTGCTGCTGGAGTTCTGACTAGAACCAGGAGGATGGAGACACCACCCGGTTCTACACCATCTAGTTCTACATTCCTTCACTGAGACTTTAATCTGCTGGTAGTTTATAAATCACTGAACAGATTAAAGATCTGCTGCTGGACCAACCTGCTGGTTCTGGTTCTGTAGAACCTGAGGGCTTTCTAACCTTGAGGCTGAAATCTGATCAGATGAAACTGATTTCACTTCATGTCTGGATGTTTGAGTCGCTTTGGTTGCCATGTCTCTAATTGTCGTGTTTCCGGTTGCCCGTTTCTGGTTGCAGGGCTGACTGCGGCGCAGACCTTCATTGAGCGGCACTCTGAGCGCTTGGAGCAGCTGGACCTGACGGTGCTGCTGAACTTTGACCCCTTAAAACAAATGATTTTAGAGAAACTGGATACTAAACCGGATTTGTTTTGGCGCCTCGGCCTGACGGTGACGGAGTATCTAAAGCAGGCCTCGGCGCACGACGTCCGGCTTTTTATCTGGACTCTGGAGGAGCACAGACACGACTACGTTTGTTGTCACAGTATACTGGATGAATATTTTGATATGATGGGTACGTACGCCAACCTGGCAACCCACCCACTGGATTCACCAGCGTTCCTCTTTGCTCTAAAATGTTCTGTTTGCTTTTCAGATGCTCATTGTTCTGTGTTAAAAAAGTCTGAAAATGATCATGTAAGTTTTTCTAATACCTGATTTATACACCTGAACCTGACCGGGGTTTCCTCTAGTTCCCGGGGTTTCATCCTGAAATTGGACAAAATAAATTCCAGCAACAGGCAGGATGCTAGTTCAGGTCTTAATGTTGATTTAAAAAAAGTTCTGGTTTCACCGGCAGATCATTATTGATCTACTTTCGCTGTGCCGTTGCCTAGCAACCCAGTTCCACTCATAGCAAATGTTTTCCATGTTGTTATTTAGTATTCTATTAGTTGGGTTTAATGTTTAATTTGAGTTGAAGGGTTTTCATCTTTGAATGAATCTGTTCATTAAACCAGGAAAAACATAAAATCTAGAAATGAAAACAAAAGGATCCAAACATGTTTTAAACGAGACCTGCTGGGTTTGGGCTTCACTGCGACCCGCCTACTAAAATCATAAAGTATTTTGTCTGTCTGTAAAACATCACTGCTTTGCTCCGTCTTAAAAATTCAGGTTGTCATTTTTAGGTTTTTGACATCTGAGTAGTTTGTCCTTGGAGCAAAAAGTTAGTAAATCTTTTCTCATAAATTTGGGACGTGTTAAGATGGTTTTGTTTTACAAGCAAAAGTATAAATAAAATAGTTAGCTTTTGTATTTAAAAATAAAATGTGAATAGTTTATGAAGCAGGTATTCATAAAACACAAGTTTTGATTTTCTCAGCTGCAGATCATTTTATTACTGCTGAAGCCTCTGACCTGGTCAGGTGGAAACGCTCCTATAAGCTAAGCTAACTTAGCGCTGTCTCTTTCCAGATTTCTCCTACTCGAACTAAAAGTCGAGGCCGGAAAAAGAAACGAAAGGTAGATGGTCTGAAAATGTGTCGTGTTGTTGTTGTTGTTGTTGTCATGCTAAGTCGTGTCCTGCTGCTGGTTTCCTCTCAGGGTGTTTTCGGTTTGCCTCCGACCCGAGCGCTAACGCCCAGAGACGAGTGGGACCAGGACCTTTTTGAAGAAGATTCTTTGTGAGTTCAGCTCCATGGTTTTAACGAGCTGCTGGTCGTTTCACCGTTTCCATGGCGATGCTGACGCTGAACATCCCTTCCACAGATCGTTCCTTCACCCCGGTGACCCGTTTAGCGTTCCCAGCCACCTTAGAGAGCAGGTGGCTGATTTTGAGGACCAATACAGAACGGCCTATACAAAGTTTTTAGACAACCACCCCGACTCCACCAAAGAAAGTTTGTATGAGTAAGTCACTATAAAAAGCACTTTGCACACACAGCTGTAGGCTGACAGAAATACTTAAACAGATCAAATGAAAACATTTAAAGAAAATGTTCCAACATTTGGATTATTTTCCTCTGAGCTTCCAGAATTCAAATCCAATTAATCATATAATCCGATAATTTAAGAGTAAATATGATAAAATGAACGTGGAAGGTTCGGGATAGGGTTGGGTTTGGATATTTTGATATTCAAGAAAAAAATGTCATGAAATAAACTGTTGGTCTAGTTAAAGTTAGAGAACCTAAAACCCAAAAATGAGATTTTAGTCCATTTTAATATATTTTTTTTCATTTTAAGATGAACACCAATGTTATTGCATAATTTCTCCTTATTGTCAACAAAATGACACCAGATAACGAGCGAATAGAAAATAAAACTTTAAACCAGCTGAGAAACGGTTTGAAAACCGGCGGTGAGGCCAAACGTTTTTTCTGCTAATATGAAAATATTTTCACAATGAAACAAATTCTCATAGCCTGACCCTCATATTCTGTCATGGAACTCTCAGAATGCACTTTGGGAAAATGTGTTTTTTTTTTATCCGTATCGATCAGCTCTGGTTCCTTCTGGAAGGAAAAAATAAAAACCTGGAAGTCATAATGATGAGATCTAGTCATACTTGTGACTTCCTGTTGTGCTTTAATTGTAACTGGGCTTCCTGCTGTGTTTTGTTTGTTTCTTTCCCTGCCGTCGGCGCTCCGTCCTGCTGCAGGTATTTTGCCCAGATCCTGGAGGAGCACGGCCCGCTGGTGGACGAGGACCGCCTGCTGGTGGGCGAACTCGCCAACTTCCCTGCTGAGGCTCGGAGGAAGATCGCGGAGGCGGGCGGCCTGGAGAGTTTCTTGTTGGAGTCGCTGCGCTTCATAAAGATCGGGCGGCGCATCGGCCTGACCCGGCACGCCGTTGGCCCGCGGCCCGCGGCCAGCCTGGACGACCTGGACGACATCGTCGATCCGCGGCTCGATGCGGCGTCGCCTGACCCGTACATCCTGGGCGACTTCTCCGACTACCTGTCCGGATTCTGCTTCCCTGTTGCCGGACCGCAGCCGGTCCTGCCCAACCCGTACTCCTTCTACCCAGCAGGAAGTGACGCTGCGCCCGCCTGGTCGGACATCGACTGCGGCTTCATTGCCAACGGCTATGCCGAGCCTCACCTGGACACGTTGGACGATATTTATGAGCAACTGGAACGAGATCCGGCTCCTCAAAGGAGCGTTTTGTCCTCGGAGGCGAGTCGTTGCCGCAGCGACGCGGCAGTTCAGGTGAAGGCCGCCGCCGGTCCCGCCGTACCGCAGCGAGTGTTTCCCTCATGATGTTTGTTTTGCTCTGGCAGACGAGTGCGGGCGCCTTGAGCAGCGTGGCGGTGAACACAGAACGTCACGAACGCTGGGAGGCGCAGCAGGTGAGTCACGATGATAATGATCCTCCCACCTGAGCGGTGGCTCTCTGCAGCTACTCCAGAGCTGGTGTCATTCCTCTTGGCTGATGACCTCCGACCCCGCAGTCAGTGTCCAATCTATCAATAACATCCAACGCCAGAAACCCGTGATCAATATCTGTAGATATGGGAGAGTCCTGGAACCCCTCGGCATGCTGGGAGATGTAGGCAGAAACTCTATAGCTGCTCCACCTCACAGTGAGCTAAGCTAACTGCTAACTCAGACAACTCACTCACTCACTGGGTACCTAGCAACAACGTGTTGAGTAACTGTGGTTGCCTAGCAACGTGTTGCAGTATGATCCTGTCTGTCTGTTTTGGGTCAGAGGTCAGAGGTCACACTGTTCCGGTTCAACTCCAGGATCAGAAATTTCTTCAGAAACTCAAAATAACTGAATTATTAATCCAGAATTGGAGATGAATCGTTATTACTGATTTATCACATTCAAATCTTCATCTAAACATTGGAGTCATCGTCACTTCCTGAAATATGGCGGCCGGCCTCTTTGTCACTCCATCCGGTTTTCTTTTCAGTGTTTCTCTGTAGTTCTTTGTTCGACAGAATCTGTTTGCGTTCTCTTCCTGGTTTCTGACCATCTGCAGGGTGACATCATCAGGCAGGAGCGGAGCAACAGGAAGTTGCAGCAGCAAATACTGAAAACCCAAAACGGTGACAAAGTCGACCAGGGCGAGCATGACGACGTCCGGCTGATGGAGAAGGAGGTGAAAGAAATCACCACGAATATCCAGGTGAGTCTGAGGAGCTGCAGCTCCTGCATAAGGAAAGTTTAAATGTTTCTAATGTTTAAATGTTTCTAATGTTTAAATGATTCTAATGTTTAAATGTTTCTAATGTTTAAATGTTTCTAATGTTTAAATGTTTCTAATGTTTAAATGTTTCTAATGTTTAAATGTTTAAATGTTTCTAATGTTTAAATGATTCTAATGTTTAAATGTTTAAATGATTCTAATGTTTAAATGATTCCAATGTTTAAATGTTTCTAATGTTTAAATGATTCCAATGTTTAAATGATTCTAATGTTTAAATGTTTAAATGATTCTAATGTTTAAATGTTTCTAATGTTTAAATGTTTCCAATGTTTAAATGTTTAAATGTTTCTAATGTTTAAATGTTTCTAATGTTTAAATGTTTCTAATGTTTAAATGTTTCCAATGTTTAAATGTTTTGCGGAGCAGGTGACCCATAAGGAGCTGCTGATGTTCCAGCAGAAGCTGGAGGAGGAAGTGAAAAAGGACCAGAAGGAGAAGAAATCCAACCAGGAGGAGCTGAAGTCGCTGAAAACGGAGGTGGAGCACCTGGTGGAGGAGCAGGCCAGGTGAGCCGGCTGCACTGTAAAAACACCTTTTTACAGGGTTTCTGCTTGGTAGTAAAAGGTAATAAATTAATGAGCTCAAATTAAGGCAGTTAAAGGTAGTAAGAAGTAAATTTTCCCTTCAAAATATTTGTAGTTTTCCATTGATGCTCGCTTGTTGTTTAAAGTTTGTTTTACTAGAATCTGTATAAAAATGATAACTCTGGTACTGGCAGGACCTGGGCCGTCCCTGATGGACTCCAAGCTGCTGTGCTCATGCGTAATGTTGGAACCGCCTAACGTGTTGAGACTAGCCAGTCATTTTGCTCTTCGCCGTGGGAAAATCTAAGTTTTCAGGCGCGGGGAGCTGCAGACAGGCAGCGGACGTGGCTGCCTGTAAAGCATGTGAGGTTTTGGTCAAGTTAAAGTCACAGTTAGACCTTCAAGTTAGTGGGATAAAGTTTCCATGAGCCGTCGTCTAACATGGGTCAGTGAGCCGACTGCAGATTCTCACAGATTATCAAGCTAGAAAAAGTTTGATCTGCCCATTTAGATTTCAGCCAGTGCCATATTTTTGACTGAAATGTTGCTAAATGTAGAAAGAAAGTCTGTGAGTTGGTAACGGTGGGGTCACTATTGGTAACTACAAGCTTGGAGACCCGACCCGGTGGGTCGGTCAGTCAAACCTCCCACTGCAGAGCAGCAGGACAGAGATGATTTATAGACCTTTACTGACTAGATCAGAGGAAGAGATTCACCTAAATATCCACCCATCTCCCAAGATTGAGAAAATCGGCACAATTTTGCGTTGGTAGTAAAAATATTGTAGAGGTAGTGAAAAGTAGTAAATTTATCTCTGAGTCCCGTATAAATCCTGTTTCAGCACCATAAACCAGCTGGTTTTAATGGAGACGTATTTTGAAAAATTTACATTTTGATCATTTTTACCCATCAATTTTAGGTTTTCCTTCTTTTAAAAACAAACACTTAAAAAAACATCCAGTTGTTTTTTTACCAATAAATTAATTGTTGAATCACACTGCGCCTTTACCTAGCAACCGCAGCTGATCTCAGCTGGTTTTCCTGCTGTATGTGCTGTACAATGGCTGCTGGAAAATACAATAATTTTTGTTGTTGGCTTGCTGCAGACTGGCTGGTTGTGCAGGAGGCTCCACTGATGTTTTTCAAAGATTTATGGTTGTGTAGTCATTGGTCTATTTGGTAGTTGTACATTCGGTATCAGTTGATCAGGTCTTTCATCCTAAACTTGCAGCGTAGCTGAAGATTTCACCAGGCATTTGAGCCCGATCCTTCCTGAAGTTTTTCTCCTTGCAGCTTTTCCAGGAGCATCAGAGAGAAGAAGAGCAGCTATGAGGCCAAACTCAACGACTTCCTGGAGCTCAGGTGAGCAGCAGCAGCAGGAAAGCAGGATTTATTCAAATCCCACCGATTCCTCATGCGATGCATCGCTTTCTGTAGCAACCAGTCGGCGGCTGAGAAGATGAGTTTGGAGGATGAGATCAGGCGCCACCAGGCTCTGCTGACCTCTGCTGGCAGGAGGTCCAACATGGCTCAGGTAAGCATGGAAACCACGGAAAGGACAGGAAACGGCGTATCCACGTTGACGTTTATCTGCTCATTTGCTGCAGCTGTCGGCGGCTGAAAGCAGCAGGGATCAGAGTCTGAACGTCCTGCACAGAGATCTAGCCGATGCCAAGACCCTGCTCAGCAAGCTGGACGAGGCGGCGCACAGGTGAGGCTAACGCTAACCAGGCTCCAGACAGATGAGGCTAACGCCACCTGTCGCCACCTGGGCTAACATCAAATGAAATTTAATGTTTGAAAGTCTAAATTTGAAACCTTTATTTACAGTTTTTCTCTTTGTTTGAAATTAAATCAGAAAAAACTTTTTTTGTTTTTAGGTTTTAGTTGAATCACCAGAATTATTTATGTTTGATCAAAACCAGAAAGCTTTTAAACCATTAATTTTGCTGGAAGGTTGTTTACCATCTGGATAGTTTCAATATGACCAACATTTATTTACCGTATTTTCCGGACTATAAGCCGCTACTTTTCTCCCAGGCTTTGAACCAGGCGGCTTGTAGCCCAGTGTGGCTTTTCTGTGGATTTTTCTTCCACCACCAGGGGGCTCTGTAGCTGGAAGTGAATCATTGGAAATCAAAATTGGAAATCAAAGAAGAAAAGTGCTAATTTCATTTAAAACAAGCACATGCTAGCAGTAGGCACGACGGAGAAATGTTTTCAGACCCATTTCCCCTCTTCATGGAAACCGCAGGAAGACGTTCATATGATGCAGCTTTTAAGTTGAAAGGTATCGATCTGGCAGGACAGGAAGGAAAAAGAGCTGCTGCAGCAGGGGCGATTCTAGGATCTGACCTTTAGGGGGCCCTGCACGGCTAAGACCCAGGAGAAGATATTCGTTGGTGCAGTTTTCTAAATCTAACTGCTTATTTACATACATTCACAAATAAAGTTAAGAGACATGTTGTCAGTAATTCAGGATAAAAGAACAATGTTAATTTTACTCAAACATAAACTTATAAAGAGTAAAATCAGAGAAACTTTAAATTTTTCCCAGAGGTGAATAAACTCAGTTTGAAGCAGAATCTCTGGATGAAATCAAACCTGCTAACATTCATGAGACACAAGCAGCTGTAGAGTCTCTCAGTCGCAGTCTGGAAATTAAAATAAAATCTACTTAAAACTTTGCATTTCATTTGAAGAACATTTTACTAAATGCGTAAGATTAATAAACCTAAAACCAGTTTATTATCAAGGTAAAGGTTCAGATTAATGACTAGTCAGAACTAGTCATTAATCTGAACTTTATTTCAAAATCATATTTAGAAATGTCATCACCATCATTTTTATCTGAACGTTATGCAGCTGTTGGCCGTTTTCTTTAAACATGAATGAATGTCCGTCTATGGAAAAGTAGAAATGATGAGTCGGGTTTTAATATTTCACTTCATGAAGTGAGTCTGTCAGTTTCAGAACCAAACAGCTTCCTGTTCACCCAGAACCAGCCGGACCCAAACATCCCGTCCTGTTTGTTAGTTTGACTTTATTCTAGTGAGTCCAGAGAGATTTGGGAAATTAATTACAGAACACAACAATCACTGATCAAACTTCAACAAAGAGCAACAAGAATAATGAACAATAATGAAGGACCAGGATCAGACTAACACGTTATTTATCCAGATGTTTTATACATTTACAACATTTAGTACTGAACAACTACAAAATAATATTCAAATAAATAAACCAACGCTGTATACAATTTCATTCATAAATAGAAAAATAATTATAAATGTATTAAGTACTGCATTGCCTATTGTAAAAAAATCACTAATCATAATATTTAGCATTGCAAATTGTTATCTGGATAAAATGAGCTGATGATACAAATCTGGTCCCTTATAGCTGGTTAAGATATATTCATAAATATATAAAATGGTCTTCACTATTTTGTTTAGAGGCTGGTTCTAGACCAGATTTACCTCAGGGCCGTGCAGACACTTAAAAAAAGAATTAAACATAAACAGATTAATATTTCATCATTTAATAATGTGAACAAAGAGCCACTTGTGTCTCCAGAGATTCAGTAATGGATGGAAATCTCCATACAACAGCTAACAGAGCAGTACCATCATGTTTAGTTCCCTAAATTCGTTTTTATTAAAAATATTTTTATGTATTTTTAATAATACCTTAAAAAGAAAATTGTGAAGAGAAAACATCTACCACTGAATATTTAAAAAAGATTTACTATTATTTACTATCATTTCTTTAGAGCCCCTCTTGGTCCCCCATCTAGAACCGGCCCTGGCCTGCAGGTCTGCAATCAATCAATCAATCAATCAAACTTTATTAGTATAACACATTTCAGCATCAAGGCATTTCAAAGAGCTTTACATCAAATCAAACACAAAAACACAATGCAACATAGAATCAACAATAAAAACACAACATCAAGTCAGATTCCGTCAATAAATTTATAATTGATTACGTTTCTAATAAAACTCTAAACAAGTGGGTTTTTAGTCCAGATGTAAAGGAAGTCAGTGTTTCAGCTGTTTTACAGTTTTCTGGAAGTTTGTTCCAGATTTGTGGTGCATAGATGCTGAATGCTGCTTCTCCTCGTTTGGTTCTGGTTCTGGTTCTGCTCTGCATCCCCAGAGTTCTGGAAGGTTGATACAACAGCAGCAGATCTTTAATGTATTGTGGTGCTAAACCATTCAGTGATTTATAAACTAACAACAGTATTTTAAAGTCTATTCTTTGAGCTACAGGGAGCCAGTGGAGAGACTTTAAAACTGGTGTTATGTGCTCTATCTTCCTGGTTTTAGTCAGAACTCCAGCAGCAGCATTCTGGATCAGCTGCAGCTGTTTGATTGATTTGTTGGACAGACCTGTGAAGACGCCGTTACAATAATAAACGCAGTGTTTTTATTTATCATGTTTTTTCTTCATTGATAGGAAGTCAGATTATCCAAACTGGTAAACCACATTAATAAAATATTAGTGAAATAATACATTAAATGACCACTGAACAATTATTCATAAAATATAAAAACATTTCTGAATAAAACACAGAAAATAATATAATGTAGGAAATATTTATGTATTTACTGTTATTCTATTCATATGATTTATTCTTTAAATGACCACTTATTTTGGCTAATGCTATTATTTATTAAGGAGATGGTTGAGGATGATTTCTGGTTCTGAAGGTTCTGATGGGTCTGCAGTTCCTCTCCTGATTCATTCAGTCTGATGTACAGCAGCACACGGCGCCACGACGAACACTTTTAATTTTTTTGTCTTTCGATGTACACACTATCCATCTTCTCTGAAATTGTTCAGCTTATAATGCGCGTCTTTTCACTCACATCTGTATTTTTAAAAGTGTTTTTGCTTCTAAGGACAAAGAATCGGGTCGAGGACGTTTTAAAAAGACCGGTTGATAGCAATCGGCACCAAGGAAAATATAACCAAGTAACTAAACCATGGAAACTAGTAGCCAGACCATGGAAACAAAATATATTCCAGTGATTTATTTCAGGAAATATTAAACATCAGAAATGCTAATTTATTTTAAATGATGTTTTTCACTTTTGCAGAACCCAGAACCAGGAGCTGGAATCGGCGAGGAACGGCTGCAAAGTCAAGGTGGAGGAAGTAGAGAAGAACATTTCCACTGCTGAGGTACCAGAACCAGAACCTCAGGCTGAAGTATTTGGCTGCATTAGGTCCAAACCGGGCCGTCCGGCCTCATGCCCTGTTTCTCTGCAGCGCCGCTTCCAAGACCTTCTGGACCAGCTGAGGGGCCGCCGGGTCGGAGACGGTGCAGCTGCTCCGTTTGGACCAGTTCTGCAGGTTCTTATTGGTCCATCCATCCATGCATCTTCTTCCCTTTATCCTGGTTGGGTCGTGGGGTCAGCAGCTTCAGAAGGGAGGCCCAGTCTTCCCTCTCCAGTCTCTTCTTCCAGCTCCTCCAGGAATCTCAAGGCGTTCCCAGGAATCCCAAGGCGTTCCCAGGCCAGCAGAGAGACATCGTCCCTCCAGCGAGTCCTGGGTTTCCCCTCCTCCTGGTGGGACATGAACTCCTCACCAGGGAGGCGTCCAGGAGAGGGTCTTATTGGGTCATCAGAACAATTCGGCTGCAGAGAGTTGGCAGTTTGACTCCAATTGTTTTAAAAGCTTCAAATCAAAAAATTCAGAATGTTTTCTGCTTTTGATCAGTGAAGCTTTTTGCCTCAGATGAATAATTTTATGTTTTATGTTGATTTTCTTAATGTAGCGATGAAACGTTACATTGTGTAGATCTATAGAGCTATGTCATCTGGGTTTCAGATAACGTAACACCGACGTCTCCCAGAGCAGATGGAGGGCAGGAAGTAAATTCAGCCCATTTATTTCTGCTGATCCAGCATCAAAATGCCTGAAGTCTGAGTTCTGTACGGTTGTTCCAACTGTTCTAATAGAGAGAAAAATAAACCTTATTTCTAGGTTTCCAAGGTAGTCGGTCACAAGGAGTTAATTTTAAAAAACTTACTGAAAAAAGATGAGAAAAGAGGATCAAGAATCTACGGCTACAAACAGGAGGCGTGAAAACTAACAATGCCAGAATTTGCAGCGCCGAGTTTCTAACAGGTAACGATCCATGGTTTAAATTGTATTTCAGATGTTTTATTGGACAGTTTCCTAGAAAGACAAGCATTCATATGTAAGGTAAGATATGATTTTATGCCCTAGCCTGGTTGTCCTCGGAGCGCTAACGTTGTTAGCAGTTAGCTCAGCTCGGAGCGCTAACGTTGTTAGCAGTTAGCTCAGCTCGGAGCGCTAACGTTGTTAGCAGTTAGCTCAGTGGCGAGTCCCGGACAAAAAAGATGATGTTTATTGATGCTAAAAAAGCTAAATAAATGAAATGTAGCCTCCCCAGCCAATCAGACAGTGAGCTGTTCCGGTTCATGTCCGAGTCCAACAAGGGTTCTGTAGATCGGAGCCGATCTACAGAACCCGTGAATCTGAATATCGCATGTCATCCCGGTCACTTGTCTGAAACCCAGTAATTGATCTGCATGGATCTATAGATCAGAATACCTTCCTGGAACATTTCCCTCCTGTTTGAGTCTAGTCAAAGTTTATTTATGAAGCACATTTCCAGCAGCAGG
This sequence comes from Gambusia affinis, assembly GCF_019740435.1. Classification (NCBI taxonomy): domain Eukaryota; kingdom Metazoa; phylum Chordata; class Actinopteri; order Cyprinodontiformes; family Poeciliidae; genus Gambusia; species Gambusia affinis. The sequence continues at coordinate 26,803,785 of NC_057882.1, forward strand.
TAAATTAATGATGAAATAGAAAATAACATTAATAAGACAAATATAAAATTGGCAAAGATTCCAAAAGTTAATAGTATGAATAAAATCCAAACAATCTAGAGTTTTAGCTCCCTCCTTTTCTCTTTAGCCGAGTTTCAGTCTGGAGTTTAGCGGCCAGAGGGAGACGATCCAGAGAGGTTCTGTCTGCTTTCCATCCTGGCTTTAGGGACAGACGGTAAAACCTGCAGGGCTGCTGGAGCTCCTTCAGTACCAAGGACCCAAAAACACTTAAAAACTATCAATAAGACCTTCAATTGGACCCTAAAGCAGCAGGGAGCCTGTGAAGGGTTAGTAAACCCAGAGTCACAGATTGACGCCTCCTGGTTTTGGTCAGCAGACCAGCTGCAGCATTTTGTTTGCTCTGTTCCAATAATCTGAACCTGATGAATGATTGGATCAAAATCAGGCAGAGGAAGAAAAGATTTTATCTTAGCCAGGATCCTCAGCTGAGAGGAACCGGCTCTGATAGCAGCGCTAGCATGCTAATCAAATCCAACAGGATCAACAATCACACCCAGATTTTTCACAAATGGACGACAGCAGGAGGACAGGAGACCGACCGGGAGACCGACCGGGAGACCGACCGGGAGACCGACCATACAGTCTCAGTTTTTCCTGATTTGGGTTCAGAAAATGTCTGAACATCCTGAAGACGATCCTGGAACATCGACCCGGCAGACCGGCTGTCATGTTGAGGCAGAAAGATCTGAACGGATCTGAAGAGACTTTGTGCTTTTTAAAGATACAAGCCAGAGGCAGCAGAAACAGGGACCCTGAGGAACACCGTACCTCGGAGGACCAACGCTGTCCCACATCTACAGAGAAACTCCTGTTGGAAAGAACCAGAACCGGTTCAGTGCTGAACCTCAAATAGCAGCCAGAAGATCCTGTGATCCACGGCAGACGGATCTAAAGACCTGCTGATTGATCAACAATTAAAAAATCCTTTAAAACTTTTAAAGGGCAGCTTCAGCCACCAGTTTCATTCAGGTCAACTTAAGTTGGACAGAAGCAACTTTGTCCAAAATGTTGGACATCAATTTAGAGGTTGATCTGAAGTTGGATCAAACATTTAAATGGAGGTTTAATGATGGGATGGAAAACCTCTAGACACCAGAACATGACTGCATGGTGTCATGAAGGAAGCTTTAAGTTTCTAACAGTTTATTCATTCACTAAGAGCTCAAAATGTTTAAGATGAGCTGGCAAACAGGCGGAGCCTCTGGATCCACACTGGAGACCATCTAAGGTCAGAAATGTTTCTGAAAAATGTCAGGAAGTCTTCAGATGGGATGAAGGCAAAGCAGCATTTTCGTTTGACAAACCTGACTTTGCAGCTTTCGGATTTCTCTGCTAGTTGGCAAGTCCAGATGATTTTCCTCCTGCGGCGCTCGGCACTTCAGAGCCGATTTGTTTGTAGTTTCTGATGCAACTTGAATAAACGGCAGTTAGAGGAGGGTGAACAGGAAGAATCCTGTTAGTTCTTTGAATTTGCTCCATTTTGAAACTACTTAAATCATGCAGCAGTTTTATTCTGATGTTTAAGTAAAAATCAAATGAGTAGGGGAAAGAATCCATGATTTCAGACGAGAGCTTCGGATTTGAAATGAGCTGCATCGTCACATTTTGCTGAGGTCATATCTGGCCGACCCCAAGGCCAGTCCTAACCCTACTACAGATATTCAGTAACCCCGGCCGTTACCTAGCAACCGCAACTGATGTCCAGCGGATTTTCCAGCAGCCATTGTACAGTAGGAAAAGCAGCAGACCAAACACTGGAGATCAGCTGGGGTTGCTAGGTAACAGGCTGGACTTGTTGCTAGGTAACAGCTTAGTGACTCAGTAGTTGTGAGTTTTTTTAAAAATTGCTTGTTTTCTAGACATCAAAAATCTTGAACTTCTTGCTGAACACCAGTTTTTGTTTTTAGAATCAGTCAAAACTCAAAAGGTGAAATTTGCTCCCAGGTTCAGCTTAAGGTCGAGTTTTGTTTCCGTTCCAGCTTCCTGCCGCAGCCAATGATTCTCCGCCGGCCCGCGCCGCCTCTCCACCCGCCGCCGAGGCCGCCCCGCCTGCCGCACCGCCCCGAGCTGCCGCCAGGAAGGAGCCGCTGCTTGTCTCGGTTTTCCAGAAGGCCATGGACAGTCTGACCGCCATGTTTCCAGACTATTCCAGGTAGAACTGAGCGGGTAGAAACGGCTCAGCCGCTGATCTGTGGATTACCCGGTACTGACCCGGTTCTGACTCTGTTCTGGTTGGTCTGCAGGTCCGACTTGATGCGTTTTGTTCAGGACTTCCGTCTGGCCAGAGGAGGAAGTCTGAACCTGGTGCCACTACAGGAAGTGGTCAGCGGCGTGGCGCAGCTCATCCTAGACCATCAGGTAACGGTCTGTAGAGCTGCGCTTGTTACGCCCCTTAGGAGTAAGAACTCTGTAGGGGAATAATGAAAACACGGACACAATGTTACTACTTTCGTCTCCAGTGTTGTAATGGAGGAGCAGAACCGTTACATTAACGTTCCCCTACATTCGATCAGACAAAACCAACCGAAACCCCAACGATTAACAAACTGTCATAACTGAAAATCTAAAAGGTTGAACTTTTCAAGAATTATAAACTAACATAGCCGGAAAAGTAACATTAAAGAAAATACATTGTTTTTAGACTTCATTAAACTTAGGCTACCCTTTAGCATATCTGTCTGTAGCACCGAACTTGAAAGACCAAAACAATCGATCGCAGATCACTAGATCTTGTTTTTCGCTTTTAGTTGTCTAAAATAGTTTTATAACCACTACACGCTCTGATTGGCTTACCGCCAATCACCTGCTTTCCTTCTGTTCCTCAGGAAACGTTGAAGTCACCCGGCGCCCCGGGCCGGTCCAGCCCGGCTCAGGGGAACCAGAACCCGGTGTGGCAGCTGGTCGGAGCGCAGAGAGTCCGAAACCCGAATGCCGTGAGTCTGACTCAGCCGCCGAGCAAAAGAGATACTTGATTTGACTAGACACTTTCTGTTCTACATTATTATTATTATTATTATTATTTATTGCTCACTTTTAAACCTGGAAACGTTTTTAACACATTGATGTTTTTCGCTCACTTCTGTTTTGTTTCGGTTCTTTATTTCCACAATATTTATTTTTAGTTCATTTTGCTGCAGCTGTTTAATAAATAAAAGTAGAAAGTAGCTAATAGGGGAAAACATTTGTTTAAAACATTAGAAACTAAATATTCATGAGCAGAATGAGCCAATTTATTCTGATTAATAATAATTTCTGCCAAACGTATTTCAGTTTTTAAACCTCTGCCACCCCGTGGAGGGGGGTGGAGTTGTAAAAACTCCACCTTCAGCCCCGCTCTGGCCAAAACCAGTGTTGGCATAGTTACTTTGAAAAAGTAACTTTAATCGGACTACTGATTACTCCTTGAAAAAGTAACTTAGTTATATGACTACTTGACTTGGAAAGTAACTAAATTACATTAAAAGTAACTTTTTAGTTACTTTCAGCAGCTGCTAACAACAACGCTCCGCCTCCTGTGAAAATCACATTGATCTTTGCCAAAACTTAATTGGAAGTTATTTTATAATGTCAACATCAACAATGTGTCTCCACTGATAAGGTTGAACTGAAGAGATTGTACAAAAAATAAAAAACATGAGTAATTTGTGTGGTCCACTGTTGTCTGGAAAACTCTAAGAAGGATTTTAAAGCCCCCCCTCCCAGCCCCCAGGTTGTGCGTTACGGCCCTGCATTTGGTGTCACAGCACAGAGCTCCTCCTGCAGCTCCACTCAGATGGCTGCACCAGCAACACATTAAATTATGCCATTATAATATTGCCAACTATGGACATGTTCATTCGTGGCTGTTTTCACCAACATTGCTTGGTCTCGATGTTTGCAGTTTTCTGGAGCGCAACGCGAAGCCTGACGTCATTCAGAGGTAGTAATACATTAACTTGACATTAACAAAGACACAGCAGGACGGATCATCCTGGAAATGATGAACAGGAGAGACTGACTAAAACTACCTTAATGACGGACAAATTCTGGGATTTATTATGAGTCTCTGATTATTTCCAAACCCAAATGAGCAACTTCACGTTCAAAAACGAGCCCAAAAAGGCGCAACCAGCAACTCATTAAATCTGCAAGCGACTTTAAAAAAATGAAGCCCAAAGCCGCTTATAATAATCGGACTTGGCGACAGAAACTCAAAATAGTTCCAGTTTTTCCACCAACAAAATGCGCATCTCCCTCCATTGTTTACATTTCTGTCGATAGAGTTGCGCCGGTCACCGACAAGACGCGTGAAATATGATTAAATAACAGAAAATAGTAACACAGTAACGCAAAATGATTTTGATAAGTAACTGTAGTCTGACTACTGGATTTGAAATAGCAACGTTAGATTACTCGTTACGGAAAAAGTGGTCCGTCAGTAACGTTACTGACATCACTGGCCAAAACATCCTCTAAGGTGGAAACATTTCCACTGATCCCGCTCCACACCCCACAGTACCAACTTTTCCTAAATCCACAGAGTTGATCGTGTTAAAATTTCTCTCATCAGTAGACAGCAAGCAGATAGCTTTTCGGTTTATTTTTCTCTACTTTTGGCGCCTCCCTAAAGTGCTCTGGCGCCCCCCAGGGGAGGCGCGCCTCACACTTTGAAAACCGCCGTTATAGAAAACTCAGGTTTTTAAGAAAATGGCCACTTATCAATCGACCAATAATCAATGATGAATCGACCAGCTAATCAATAATCCTTCTGCAGCTGAACATGGAGGATCCCTGCATCATCTGCCACGAGGACATGAGTCCAGAGGACGCCTGCGTGCTGGAGTGTCGGCACAGCTACCACGACCAGGTGAGGGCCGGGGCCCCGTGGGGTACGATGGGACCCACGGGGCCCCCTCCGGTTCTGACCCGGTTCTGTCTGTCCAGTGCATCCGGTCCTGGCTGAAGGAGAACAACACCTGTCCCACCTGCAGGACCCACGCACTGCTGCCTGACGACTTCCCCGCTCTGTCCACCAGGAGGCGCCAGGCCCCCTGATGCTCCGTTTCTGCTTTTATCCGATTTTATTTTTTATTTCGTTCTTTAAATTGTTCGTTTTCCTGATTTTATTGACATTTAAAACCTGAGGAAATAAAGAAGTCGGCGTTGGAGCTCGTCTGACTCTTTTCTTCCAGAGTACAAATACTTTAAGAATGTTTATCAGCGACTGTTCACTAATCAATATTCAACATTTTGTCACTAGATCAACTAAAATATCAAGTTATGTGGAAATTTTGATATTTAGGACCAAAATGAAAATGATTTATAGAATAATCAAAATAAAGTTAGGAAACATTTGCTCAGTTCAAATCTTTTACTCAACAGTAGAAATAAAATACTCAGTTACTCAGAGGTAACTAGTTACTTCCTGACTGTTCATGTCTGAGTTTAAAAGTGCAGATAATTTAATGCATAATATGAAGCAAGAAGTCAATAAATTCACTGGAGTCTCATGAAAAATTAAATTTATTTTCCAAACATTTTATAGCTCAAATAACTTCAGTTAGAAATTCTGCTCATCAAACATGATTTTAAAAAAAACTTACAATAATTGAGGTGGAATCAATAAATATGAGCTGCAGAGAAAAATAATAAATTCTTCAAAGTTTAAGAACAAGCAGAAAAATTATGGGATGGATTCAGATTTTAGTTTAAAGGCCAAATATTGTTTGAATTTCACCTGAAATATGTTCAGCTACCAAATATCCTGTGCAGCTCAAACTGTCTGAATGCAGTCGGTATTTTATGGATCGTTGATCGATCGATCAGGTCGGATGTGATCAGACTCTGCAGAGCTTCAGAGGGAAGTTCTCGGTGATCAGGTGATCGTCCTGCAGGATGACCACGACGTTGATTTCAAACTCTGAGGAAAAAAAACGGATCGTCAGTTCCTGATAAACCGCAGCTGAAACGATTGATTATAGAAAAGTTCAACTAATTTAGTAATCGATTAATTGCTAACTGGAGTAAAGGTTAAATAAAGGTAAAAGGTTTACTGTAAGAAAAAAACTCAGAGCAGAAGTTAAAGTAAAACTAAGACATGAATTCTATACAGATTAAATATAAATGTGACCAAAAACTCCTGAAGTGGAATCATTTCAAATCGTTTCACCTGCTTCAACTTCTCTGAAGATCCATTAATCACCTTTTGTTATTAGTTGTTGATCCGTTAATCAATAATAATCTAATTAATTAAGAAAAAAATCAACACATGCAGCTGGGAAGTAAAGGTGGAGCGCTCTGATTGGCCAGTTGTGTCAATCAAACTTTATTAGTAGCACATTTCAGCATCAAGGCATTTCAAAGAGCTTCACATCAAATCAGACACAGAAACACAATGAAACATAAAATCAACAACTAAAAAATGACATTAAGTCAAGATCCATCAATAAATTTATAATTGATCACGTTTCTAATAAAACTCTAAACAAGTGGGTTTTTAGTTGAGATTTAAAGGAAGTCAGTGTTTCAGCTGTTTTACAGTTTTCTGGAAGTTTGTTCCAGATTTGTGGTGCATAGATGCTGAATGCTGCTTCTCCTCATTTGGTTCTGGTTCTGGGAATGCAGAGCAGAACCAGAACCAGAACCTGAGAGGTCTGGAAGGTTGATACAACAGCAGCAGATCTTTAATGTATTGTGGTGTTAAACCATTCAGTGATTTATAAACTAACAACAGTATTTTAAAGTCTATTCTTTGAGCTACAGGGAGCCAGTGGAGGGACTTTAAAACTGGTGTTATGTGCTATATCTTCCTGGTTTTAGTCAGAACTGCAGCACTGACCCACTTTGAAGTTGGTGGTCTCCAGGGTGGGGCAGGTGAAGAGTCGGGGGAACACCATGTAGACGGGGATGGGGAGGCCGTGGCCGACGTCTCCTTCTGCAATCTGGATGTTCTGGATCTCCGTGGCGTCTCGCGCGTAGCCCTCAGCGCAGCCTGCAGGTAAAACAGAAAATGTCCAGGGGGCGCCGACGCCAGGCGGCGTTCAGGGAGAGGGGAACTCACCGCAGGTCTCGACCCGGACCAGCTGCAGCTCGATGCTCTTGACGGGGACGTCGGATTTGTCCACCTGCACCTCCCCAGTGAGCGGCTGGCTGATGACGCAGCTGGTGGCGTCCAGATGTCCTCGGATCAGGAAGCGCGGCAGCTGACTCCTCTGCAGACACAAACAGTGAGTGAAACGGACCTGCTGACGTTTCCAGAACCGTTCAAATGTTTCAGCAGCTTCACATTTTTTTTACACACCAGCTGAAAATACGAGGAAAAAAAATCCCCTAATCTGATCTACACACAAACCAACAATCAATTATTGATTAATGGCTTCAGATTAAAATTAGCATCATTTATATAAAATGATACATTTATAAAAAAATTGATGGAAATCAATAGTCTGAGGTTTTTTGCAGAAGTTTCCATTTAAACTGGTCAAAACAAATTGAAAGTTTGCAGTGAAAGAAGCTCTGAAGTTTCAGCTCAAACTGATTAATCAACTAATTAAGTAATCAATTAATCATTTCATTTGCTGAAAAAACAGAGAAATTAAATATTTTGCATTTAAAATCAAATCATCTAAATATGTTCAACCACAAATCTCCTGGTTCAAATTCCCTAAAAATCTCCAATTAATTTTATCAAATTATTAATCAGTTAATCAATAATCAATCCCAGATAAGCTCTACATCGACTTTCAGCTTTTCTGATCTTGATGATTTTAGGATTTTTAGCTGCAAATGATTAACCCTTCAGTAAAGGAATAAAAGATTAATCAATAGATTGATCTGTTAATCGATCTGCAGCCTGGCTGTGATGCGACAGCAGCAGGTCAAAGGTCGCACCTCACGGACGTTCTGCAGCGTCTCTGGAGTGATGCTGAACTTGACCGGAGTTGGAACGATTTTTGATATCTGCGGCTGAAATGAAAAACCAATCAAAAGGTAATGATCAATAAGGTAATGACCAGCAGAGCAGCTAATCGATGCTTTGCTGACGTTCACCTGACTGTGAACGATAAACTCGCAGCTCCTGCTCAGGTCTTTGGCCAGCAGGGGGCGCTTCAGGTCGCAGCGCAGCGTGTACTGAGCAGTAAACAGGGAAAAGTCAAAGTTGGAACACAAACTGCAGAGCTGAAGCTTTTCACACCTGAATCTCTTTCAGACTCTGGTTAGCCGTCGATACGAGAACGTTAGCAGACAGGCTAACATCGAGCCGAACCTGGATGTTGACGAAGACGCCGTGGTAAGTCTCGTACAGAACTTTGTTGCCTTTGCTGATGAGCGGAAACTCAAACGGGATTTCCGTTTTCCCTCCTGGGATTTTCCCGGCCTTGGCCGCCTCGATGCTGCTGCTGATCAGCTGGATTGGCTGCAGATTAACCGGCAGACATTTCACAGATTATTGCAGCAGACAGACTTTAAATAAATTATTCTCTAAGTTTGGTGAGTAAATCTGAACTAATGCTTCATTTACCAAACCATCAATGAGATTGATCAAATTGATTGATCATTGAAATATTTGGCAACTGATTTTGTTAACTGGAGAATTAAAAGGCCATTTGCTGAAAGAACAAAACTAAAAACATTTTGCATTTAAGATGAAAAAAACATTTTCTGTAAAAACATTCAACCAAAAACTTCAGGTCAGTTTTAGCTTCACCAGATGTCTCATTTTCTTTCCGATTAATCAATTAATCATCATGATTACCAATAGTTAAAATAATTCTTATCTGCAGCCTTTCATCTTTAAAGCTTCTCAGTCAGTCAGACTTTTTGAACTCGAGTAAGAGAGCGATCCAGAGTTCAGACCAGAGTCCCACCTTAACGGAGTTGTAGAAGGCCTCAAAGACGCCGACGCTCTTGGAGCTGAGCTGCAGGTTGACGATGCCGTCCATGCTGAGCGTGATGCCGTTGTGCTGCAGCTGCTCCTTGCAGCACAACGTGACGACGCCAGCCACAGTTTCCTGAAACAGACCAGAGTCAGCTGCAGAATCACCTCACAGATTTAGATTTATTGTTCTCACAATACATTTTAATTAATGTTTACAATTCAAAACTGTCCATATTGTTGGGATTGATAGTTTTGCCATTTGATCCACTTTTTGTTCAATAAAATTATTAATAAATACCAATAAATTTAAAACTTATTGTGAGCAGATTAATGACATAAATCACTTTCTCATGACTGGTGTCTGTTTTTAAAAGCAGGATTTGTTTTTGTGAACTGCAGCCATACAGTTACATAAAGAAATAATAAATTGTTCTTATCACTTTTATCGGTTACCATCATTAATCTAGATAAAAGTTGAATTTTAGTAAACCATCTGAACAGCATAAGTGGCAGTTTTAGAGTCGCAAACACCGAAGAGTCACACCAAGCTAACCATGGCGCTCAAAACAAATAAGAACAAAGTTAGATTTTTATTTATGTTGTCTTGCAAATTTTAAATTATATTTCTTATTTACTGTCATGTAAAGAAATAATAATCGAGCACAGAATTTAAGTGGTGACTAAATTCGTCACAACACCATGGAAGCAGCTGCTGGTCATGTGACTGCGAATTAGCTTGTTGCTAATGCAGCAAGCTAACTATCTATGCTAGCTAGTCAATGGTTTATCAAAGCTTTTGTAGAGTAAATAGAGGGAGGCTAACATTAGCTGGGCATGTTCGTGTCAGTGGGTCTCTTACCCCCTCATGATAGACTTTGTTGGCTCTTTTCAGTTTGATATCCAGAGTGACGCTCATCTCTGAGCCCAGCTGACCGCGTAATGGCGGCTGGCGTCACAAACTTGTTTTAGACGCTGCCAACCAAATGCAATGGCTTTAAATTTATTTGGCTTGCTTCTTAATGAGAAATGAATAAGAACAACAACAACTCAGCATCCGGGTCAATCTTTCAAAATAAGAGTGCGATTTCCGCCTACTTGAACGACTCTCTGTCAAAATTTCAAAATAAAAGCAGAAGTAATAAAGGATTGAAATTAATGCAACGCCGGTCGGAAAAACAAACAAACTAAAAAAAAGCAATTGTTAAAATAAGAACTGTTTAATAAAACTGGAAGATTATTTGTCTCTGAATTAATCTAAGGGGGAAAAAAAGACATAAAGTTTAAAATAACATTTATGTTCGTTTTAAACATTCTCTTTGGTTTTATCTTAACATGTCAGAGAAACATTAAAGGTAGTTTATCAGATATTTCTGCAGATAAAGAATGGAGGCTCCTGCTTTGTAGATGTTTAAATTTCTTTTATCACATGCAGTTCTTTTATTCAATTTCATTTGAATTATTTTGAATATTTTAACATGATCCTGTTGAAATAAAGTGTTGGGTTTCACCTGAATTAAACATGTTAAACTGAATCATAAAGTTCTTGTCCAAACAAAGGAAACCTGTAAAAACTGCTTATTGTTGGTGATTTCTGGAAAATCTGCTTTTGCTCATTTCAGTTGCCAACATCAACATTTGGAGACAAGAATGCATCAGAATGAGATTTTCCAGTTCATTTTGTACCGCAGTAAAGAAGCGACAAGCGACGACCTCTCGGCTCTCAGGAATGTGGAAATGAAGTTAATAATAAAGCTGAGGATCCAAGGTCAGTCACCCAGTAAACGTTTAATTCACTTAGACAAACTTCACTTCTTCTGTTTCTGCTGATAAACAAAATTCTTCAGTTTTTACACCAAACCTCTGCTGGACGTTTGTTTTTAGCTTCATTTGGACTCTTCTCATTCTTTAACACTTAAATTAAGTGTTTGTTTAATAAGTTAATGTGTCCCGTTCTTCACAAAACACCAAACAGCCATCAGCAGAATCCCGCATTAGACTTTGTTTAGACCACAGGTATTCTGTCATTCAGCCCTGCTGCTGCTTATTTCCACTAATCATTCACTTTGTTTTAAAAAGAAAAAACTTTTTCCAAACATTTAATGAACAGAAAACGTTCAGCTGACTGAGTCCCGTTAAATTCCAGTTCTGTCCATGTTTTCCATCTCGTCTCATTAAAACAAACTTTGGCGTTTTTTAGGTCATTTAACACGATTATCTACAACTTCCTTCCTTTGCTTCAGCGGTGACCAAACTGGATTTACACTGAGGGTCATTTTAATTTATTGGGCTCAGGCATGAGATTATTCATCCATTATTGAAAAATATCATCAACTAATTTAGTAATCAATTAATCAATTAACCCTAACCCATATACTCAGAACCGTAATTAAGCCAAAACTGTACAAATGTATATATTTGCCTTTAAGATAAAAAAACATTTTATCTGTAAAGGCGTTTTACCCAGAACTCATTAAAACCTCCTTTTGCTATCAATTATTAATCAGTCAATGAATAAAAAATGAACCAATTAATCTACAAAAAAATCAAACGTACACCAAAAAATGCAATAACATTTTTTGGTATTTTTATTTGTTATTTAAAAAGAAATTGAATTATCTGCCTATTTACATTTTTTATGTATTTCTAATATTGTTTTAAAAAGGCTAAAAGTGTTTAAATAAAAAGTGAATGTCAAATTTTTTTATCCAATTAGTTGTCTGAATAATCAGTAGTATAATTATTTAACAAATTAACTGTCAGTTTCAGCCCTGATCAGGTTTATTCAGGTTGAGTGGATCTTATTTTCAGGGTATCAGAGTAATGGGGGTTGGATATAAACATAAACCACATTTTCTGATTTTATTAGTAAAAATTTCCTCTCGTTTGCTAAAGTTACAGCAGGTTAGAAAAAAACACCTGATCAAAATCTGATCAAATCACAAACTGAAACTTTTATTGAGGCATCAACAACAAATACATTTATTTATTAATACCAGTCCATTTGCAGCATTTTCCTGATTAAATAAATTACCAACTACAGTCATTGGGTCTCAGGATTATTATTATGTATATCTCCAGGTGTCAAAATGTTATTCGAGATCATATTTACAGAGATTTAGAGAATTTATCAGATATTTCACATCATGCCTTCCTCCGGTAGTTTGACCTTATTTCAGCCTTTTATCTGTCACAAAGTTCGTCGTGTCCTTCAGATGCTCTGAAAGCCGTAAATCTGGGCTTGTGTGAAGCAACAACAACCATAGAAGAAGGAAACAAACGTCAGGCGGTCACCTTGTTGCTCCTACCTGTGGACAGGTGAGGGGAGGGAAACTGAGCCGGCCCCCGGATCACAGATTACGCTCGGCTTTGTCTCGCTCCGATCCTCATTGTGCCAAAGTTCAGATCTCACAACAAACGAAGAAAGAAGACACTGAACTTCAGCTCAGGCTCGGCTTTCACATTTATGAGGACGAGCTTTTCAGAGGTGAGTACGACACAGATTGATGAAGAAATGATTGATTATTAATTAACATGGCCGCCTGCAATGCTTCATGGCTAACACTTTATCTACTCCAGAGGAAACGTGTCTAAATATGAACAGTTTACATGTGATAACTTCAGGACACGTGGACTCATTTTATTTCTAATAATTCTGTGGAATAATATTCAGTTTGGTGATACTGGCATTCTTGGATCAAAATAAAGAATCGGTACTTATATAGAAGTACTAAAAAGTATTTTATGTTTCTTATGTTTTTGATATTTTTTGTCACTCTTCCATCTTTAAGGGCATCAAAATAAATTTGATCTCAGACAAACATAAAGTGAAAAAAGACAAAATATTGTTTTCAAATTATGGCTTCAATTACTTAGGAGAACACTGCAAAACACAAAATTGTACCAAGTAGTTTTTCTCCAGTTTCTAAAGCAAATATCTTAATTCACTTGAAATAAGACAAAACAAACATACAGGTAATTTTTCAGGAAGAAAAAGGAGTTTATTTTAAGTCAATAATTTCTTAATTTTAATGGAAAAAGTTCCAGATTCACTGGCAGATTATTTCACATAAAACATGGGAAAAATGTCACATTATTAATGAATTATTTGCCAGTTTATTTAGAATTTTTGATCAATATTAAGAATTACTGATTAAAAACAAGCTCCTTCCTATCTTCCTGAAAAGTTAATCATGAGTTATTTTAGTCTCATTTCAAGTGAACCTGACCAACTAGACCAAAAATATCTCTTAATATTTTGTGTTTCTACAAACTTCCAAACTAAGTGAGAAGATAACAGACCAGTCGGAGTCTAATTTTGAATCATTTATTTACAGAATTGCTTTATTCAGCCACAGTGGAACCACAACATCTCCATCATAACTCATTACTTTGACTAGGAAACTCCATAATCTTCATTCTGTTGTTTTTTTAGCCATTCATAGTTGGATTTGTGATTTTAATGATTGTGCCGCTGCGTAACTCAAGTTTACTGTAAGATAAAAACAAACTTAAATTAGAAAATTAAAGAAAGCAGAATTTATGTTTCAAGTACGGTGGTGGAGGAATGATGATCTGGGCTTGTTTTGACTTTGGCACTTTGATGAAACATGGAGCCATTAATTAATCCGCAGCAGTTTTATGTTTTTCTGACTGACCTTCAGTTAATGAATTCTGTTTACGACACACCAATAACTCGCTTATTGGTCTCTAATATCATTTGTTAATTTTTAACTCAGTGGACCTTAGATGAAAACTATAATGGCTACAAGCTGGTTAATATTTTAGTCAAGGTGTGTAAAGTCGTTTTTTGCTTGGCACATAAGTGCATGAAAGAGTTTCTGGATCCCATTCAGGGCCTTTCTGATTGCATTAGCTTAGCTGCAGCCTAACAGTGCTTGTGCTGCCTTTTGTTAGCTAAGCTGGGACAGCAAAGTTGAAAACCGCACTAGAACGCACTCTGGTGGATATTTTGTTGTGTTGTTTTGGTGGCGGTAATATAGAAAATGGATCCAAGATCCATCTATCTTCTTCCGCTTACCCGGTCGGGTCGTGGGGTCAGCAGTTTCAGAAGGGAGGCCCAGTCTTCCTTTTCCAGTCTCTTCTTCCAGCTCCTCCAGGAATCCCAAGGCGTTCCCAGGAATCCCAAGGCGTTCCCAGGAATCCCAAGGTGTTCCCAGGCCAGCAGAGAGACATCGTTCCTCCAGAGTGTCCTGAATTTCCCCTCCTCCTGGTGGGACATGAACACCTCACCAGGGAGGCGTCCAGGAGGCATCCTGACCAGATGCTCCTCAACTGGCTCCTCTCGATGTGAAGGAGCAGCAGCTCTACTCTGAGTCCCTCCTGGATGACTGAGCTTCTCTCTCTAAGGGAGAGCCCAGACACCCTACAGAGAAAACCCATTTTGGTCGCTTGTATCTGCGATCTTGTTCTTTCGGTCATGACCCAAAGCTCATGACCATAGATGAGGGTGGGAACGTAGATCGACCGGTAAATCGAGAGCTTTGCTTTTTGGCTCAGCTCTCTCTTCACCATGACGGACCAGTACAGCGCCTGCTTGACTGCAGACGCTGCACCAATCCGCCTGTCGATCTCCTGCTCCCTTCTTCCCCCATTGGTGAACAAGATCCCGAGATACTTGAACTCCTCCACTTGGGGCAGGACACCCCCCCTGACCCGGAGAAGGCACTCTACCCTTTTCCGGCTCAAGACCATGGCCTCGGATTTGGAGGCACTGATCGCCATCCCAGCCGCTTCACACTGGGCTGCGAACCGCTCCAGTGAGAGCTGCAGATCACGACCCGATGAAGCCAAAAGGACCACATCATCCGCAAAAAGCAGAGATTTGATCCTAAGGCCACCAAAACGGATCCCCTCAACACCTTGACTGGTCCAGATATTCTGTCCATAAAAGTAATGAACAGAATCGATGACAAAGGGCAGCCCTGGCGGAGTCCAACTCTCAGCGGAAACGAGCCCGACTTACTGCCGGCAATGCGGACCAGACTCTGACACCGGTCCTACAGGGACCTGACAGCCCGTATCAAGGAGCCCGGTACCCCATACTCCTGGAGAACCCCCCACAGGGCTCCCCGAGGGACACGGTCGAACGTCTTCTCCAAGTCCACAAAACACATGTAGACTGGTTGGGCGAACTCCCAGAACCCTCCAGGACCTGCTGAGGGTGTAGAGCTGGTCCAGTGTTCCAGAACCAGAACCAGAACCACACTGCTCTTCCTGAATCCGAGGTTCAACAATCCGATGGACCCTCCTCTCCAGAACCCCCGAATAGACCTTGCCAGGGAGGCTTAAGAGTGTGACCCCCCTGTAATTGGAGCACACCCTCCGGTCCCCCTTTTTGAACAGGGGGACCACCACTGATCTGCCAATCCAGGGGAACTGCCCCCGATGTCCATGCGATATTGAAGAGTCGCGTTAGCCAACACAACCCTACAACATCCAGAGCCTTGAGGAACTCCGGGCAGATCTCATCCACCCCCGGGGCCCTGCCACCGAGGAGCTTTTTGACCACCGAGGAGCTTTTTGACCACCGAGGAACTTTTTGACCACCTCGGCGACCTCCAACTCAAGTCTCAGGCTCAGCTTCCACAATAGAAGGCATGTTGGTGGGATTGAGGAGGTCTTCAAAGTATTCTGCCCACCGGCCCACAACATCCCGAGTTGAGGTCAGCAGCACACCATCCCCACTGCAGACAGAAGGGGGAAGCAGTGCAGCACCAACACTGAGACGCCGGATGGTGGACCAGAATCGCCTCGAAGCCGTACGGAAGTCTTTCTCCATGGCCTCTACAAACTCCTCCCACACCCGAGTTTTTGCCTCAGCAACCACCCGAGCCGCTTCGGCCGCCGGTACCCATCAGCTGCTTCCGGAGTCCCACAGGCCAAAAAGGCCCAATAGGACTCCTTCTTCAGCCTGACGGCTTCCCTCACTGAAGGTGTCCACCAACTGGTTCGAGGGTTGCTGCCATGACAGGCAACGACAACCTTGCAGCCACAGCTCAGATGAGCCGCCTCGACAATGGAGACAGGAACACGGTCCACTCAGACTCCATGTCCCCCACCTCCCCCGGGATGTGTTCAAAGTTCTGCCGGAGGTGGGAGTTAAAGCTCCGTCTCACAGGGGATTCCGCCAGACGTTCCCAGCAGACCCTCACAACACGTTTTGGGCTGCCAGGTCTGACCGGCATCCTCCCCCACCAGCGGAGCCAACTCACCATCAGGTAGTGGTCAGTGGACAGAACCTCTCTTCACCAGAGTGTCCAAGACATACGGCCGCAGGTCCGATGAAAAGATCCAAGATGGTGGAACGCAACACAGAATGGTTCATGGATTAATAAAGCTGATTATTATCTTTATATGTTGTGTTTCAGACAAGATTTGTTCGTAAGTATTGGTTAATTGTGAAAATAATAATTGTCTCTTTGTTTTATGTAACTGTGGCGTAAATAATTGTACACTGGAGTCATTTAGGAAAATGTTTTTTTATTGTAGCTCGCAGCAAGCATGGCTAATTTGCGATGTTTGTTGGCTAATACTCAGTCTTTTATGTTTCAGTTTACGATGGCCAAAGTGATGGCAGTGGTCAGAGGCCACTCTTCAATAAATGAGTAAAAATGAAAGAAGTTTGTTTATTGGAGCATCGTTGTCTGGCTGTCTAGCTGCTGAAAAATGTAAATCTCAGGACGAGGACAGCACAGTGCTCATGTTAGGGTAACTTTAAATCAGGCTCAGTAATGAACGGATGTACTCTACCATTAAACCCTGTGGATTAAACATCTGGAATAGTTTGGGGATTTTACTTTATTTAGTTGTTGGATTATTGTTTAATCCCTTACATCACAATACAAACATTTGAAATCCTTCCAAATGTCTTCATATGCTTTTGCTTTCATGCATTCTGATCTGGTCCTAATCAATAATTGTCGGGGTTCCCTGAAGGTTTTCCTTGAAGGACTGATTTAGCTCAGCACTCACTGAACAGTCCACAGACAGAAAATCTTTCAATACCTGCATAAAGTCACGATTAATTTAATTAAAACTTTCAAAGATTAGAAGAGAATCTGGATCTCTGGAAGCAAAACATACAGAAATGACTGACTGAAGACTTTGGCAATTAGAGAAAAACAGCTTTATGAGAATATTAATCTTATTTCTGTTTGTGTCTGTTGCCAGCTTTTTAATCTGAAATGTGCCAATAAAACCTCTGCTTCAACAAGAACTGGCTGAAACTGCAAAGCATTATGGTCAACAGGAAGTCAGAGGTCCAGCGAAGGATCGTGTCCAAAGACGGTCACAACAATGTTCAGATCGACAACGTGGAAGGAATGGTCAAGCTCTACCTGCACGACATCTGGACGACGGTGGTGGACATGAAGTGGCGCTACAAGCTCACTCTGTTTGCCTCCACCTTCATCATGACCTGGTTCATCTTTGGAGTCTTCTTTTTCTTCATCGGTATGGGGAACGGAGATTTTGACACTTGGCACAATTCTACCCACACCCCCTGCGTGATGCATGCAAATACTCTCACCGGAGCCTTCCTGTTCTCTCTGGAGTCACAGACCACTATAGGTTATGGTTTCCGGTACATCACTGAAGAGTGTCCTCTGGCGATCTTCACGCTGGTGGCTCAGCTCGTCATCACCGGTCTGGCTGAGATCTTTGTAACCGGTGCCTTTCTGGCCAAACTGGCCCGACCCAAGAAGCGAGCAGAAACGATAAAGTTCAGCCAGGTGGCGGTGATCTGCAGGCACCAAGGCAAGCTTTGTCTGATGGTGAGAGTGGCCAACATGAGGAAGAGTCTGCTGATTCAGTGCCAGCTCACCGGAAAACTGTTTAAGTCCAACGTGACAGAAGAAGGAGAGAAGACGCAGATCCACCAGAGCTCCGTAGATTTCTACATGGACACCAGTGGAGACTGTCCGTTCCTGATCCTTCCCCTCACCTTCTATCACATTATCGATGAGAAGAGCCCATTGGCAGGACTGACCCCAGAAACCCTGAGCAACCGAAACTTCGAGCTGCTCATAATGCTCAACGGCACCATGGAGTCGACCGCGGCCACGTGCCAGAGCCGCACCTCCTTCATCCCTCAGGAGATCCTGTGGGGCTACGAGTTCAAACCGGTGCTGTTCAGCTCCTCCAACTGCCGCTACGTTGTTGATTTCAACTTTTTTGACAAAGTACAGGCAAGCAACGACCCCACCTTCCTTGGCAGCAGCTCAGGAAAGATATAACTGACACAAGACTCAGAGGAAATTGTGGGAGCTGTTAGCTTTACAGTTCTGTGATCTTACATGTCAAATCGACCTCATTGTTTATTGATTAACGTGTTATGCCAGGTATTTGTTGCTGGTTGTTCTTTTTCTTTCACCAGTTCATACCTTTGCAATTTTGATCATTTCACACCCAACATTTTGGGTATCAAATGGTACGTTGAGATGTTTCACCATTAGAACCAACCAGGGAGAAACTTTGAACCTACAGATTATTCAAATGAACTTTCTATGCCCTAGTCGTAGTCTTACGTAAGAGATTACTTACTCTTAAGGTTAGTTTGGTTTGATCAGAGGTTTTAATCTATCATATCTTGGAGTAAATGAGTAGAGGCATAACAAAGGGAAACCAAGTTTTCAGATAATAAACTGATACCCCATAATTTGAGTAGATGTGTATAAAACAGTTTGTTTACAATCAGTAAATCAATGCAAGAAAGGGAACCTATACCAAATGGAGGATATGAACTGTTGAAGAGGCAAATTGACCCTGAGGCAGTTATTACACCAAAGCTGTTTTATAACCTAAAAATGACCTGATTTGGCCTCCTGTCAAACCAAATCTTTTAGCAGACTGTTTGTTTCCTTACTAAGCTGAATACAATATATCTTTTTCAAACTGTGAATTCTGTCTTTTAATATTTTTTTTCTGAATTGTATGACTGTTTGCTGAAAGCCAGGTGATTTTCTTTTATTAAAGCATCAAATAATAATTCTCTTCATGGTGCAAACAAGTGTGATCATCGGTAGGCCTTAGGCTGAGTTCAACTTGTATTCGATAGACAGAATTTCCTGGATCCATACAGGAAAAATCAAAGGGAAAACCTGCAAAGTTTAGATTCCTGAGTTCAAATTCAACATGGCTGTCGTTCAAGTGAAACTAACAGAAAGATGGAGAAATAAAACACTTTTGTGCTTTTCTGATTGGTTCTGACTCAATGAAACAGTGGCTGACAAAAAACAAAACAATGTACAGCATTTATCTGTGGAGACATTGTTTTTGTATTTGAATGCACAAAATACAGACAAATATGTTCTGATTAGCTTGTATTGCTAACTGATGTTAGCCTGTTCCCTGAACACAATTAACAAATCCCATACGTTTTCTGAATTGAAATTCTGTTGTGTAATCTTATATTTACATTAGTAAGTATAAAATCTTTATAAATAAAGTTATTTCTAGAGCCAAGGGACTTTAAAATGTGTTGTAACACTAAAATCAATGTGGTATGTTATGTGTTGGAAAGCTAATTTCTGGGACATTTATATATCCCAGGAGACAGACATAGATTTACAAAGAAAGACTTGATAATGATAACTTAAGCCCTTTGTGACAAGGTAAATAATGGGTGTGTTTTGTAGATACTAAGACAAATGGAACCGTTTTGTTTCTTAAATATTACTTTTTCTTTCAAACTGCTAACACAAGAAAAATAATGCCCTCAGATATTCAAGCGTAGAGTTGTGTCTGTGTATTTTCTTACACAGGAACCATTCTACTGATCTGAAACTGATATTAAAACTAGACTGCACACTGATCTGATAAAAGAAACCGTTTGGATTGATTACGCTGCATGTTAGCTTCCAGTGGTTAGCTGAAGGACAAAGCAGGTCCAAACTGCCGCTAACTATCACCTTCTGTTGTGGCAACACTGAGCTGTAGCTGCTGGGCGTCGGTGTGTGGTCCAAACTGTATGTGGTCCAAACTGTATGTGGTCCAAACTGTATGTGGTCCAAACTGTATGTAGTCTAAACAGTCTGAGTCACAAACAGCTGCTGCCCCTCCGACTGCTTGGCGAGAGGAAGCGAAGGGAAGGCCGCAGCGGCGCGGGAAAAACACAGAAACATGGCGGAGTTGGGCATAAACTGGTATGTGAATAGTTTGGATAGAAACAGAGAAAGGAAATGAGAAAGACATGGATGTTGTGACTTCTTTACACTTATTTGTTCTTAAGTATAGTTTGCATAAATGACTGATTTACATTGATATTATATGTTAAGCATAATTTATATAATGATTATTATTAATTGAATTTAACATGATTGTATATAATTACAAAAGCTGAAGTGAAACATATTTAAGAGCGAGACATGATTTATTTGGATAGAGGAAGTCTTTTATTTTGAAGAATACTTCAATGTAGTTCTGTCTTTTGTCACTGTCTTGCTTCTGTTGATTTTGGTTGCTAGGTATCAAACATCTGTCGCCGTCTCCTCAATAAACTGAACAGAAATATTCAGACATCCTAGGTCCCGTCTTGATTGAAGAAGTTTTAACAACTGATACTGAAATTTGGAGAGAGGAAAAATAAAACAGGTGAAGGAAAGGGAATGGGTGATCCTCAGGGCAGTAAATGAGAAACCGCGAGACGTTGGACCGGAGGTGGCGGGGGGAGAATCCATGACATGTTGGACCGGTTCCTGCAAAAAACAGGACATTTCCTCTCTTTCTGAAAATATCCCGGGACGCCCGGGACAGGACGTAAAATACGGACATGTCCCGGGAAATACAGACGTTTGGTCACCCTACTCTCGATGTGAAGGAGCAGCGGCTCTACTCTGAGTCCCTCCTGGATCACTGAGCTTCTCTCTCTAAGGGAGAGCCCAGACACCCTACGGAGAAAACCCATTTCAGCCGCTTGTATCCGCGATCTCGTTCTTTCGGTCATGACCCAAAGCTCATGACCATAGATGAAGGTGGGAACGTAGATCGACCGGTAAATCGAGAGCTTCGCTTTTTGGCTCAGCTCTCTCTTCACCACGACGGACCGGTACAGCGCCCGCTTGACTGCAGACGCTGCACCAATCCGCCTGTTGATCTCCCGCTCCCTTCTTCCCCCATTGGTGAACAAGATCCCGAGATACTTGAACTCCTCCACTTGGGGCAGGACACCCCCCCTGACCCTCCGGGCCTGACCCAGGTGGCCATGCCTCCATGGCCGCCATGATTTGGAGGCACTGATTGCCATCCCAGCCGCTTCACACTCGGCTGAGAACCGCTCCAGCGAGAGCTGCAGATCACGACCCGATGAAGCCAAAAGGACCACATCATCCGCAAAAAGCAGAGATTTGATCCTAAGGCCACCAAAACGGATCCCCTCAACACCTTGGCTGGTCCAGAGATTCTGTCCATAAAAGTAATGAACAGAATCGGTGTCAAAGGGCAGCCCTGGCAGAGTCCAACTCTCACCGGAAACGAGCCCGACTTAAAATGACACTTTTAATGAGAAGTTGCTTCAAAGGTTTGATTAGAAGTCCATTAAAAGAGCCAACTTTGCATTAAAGTGTCATTATTTACAAAATAATGCAAATTTGTCACTTAATGGACTTTTAAAGTAACTACATTAAAAGTGTCATTGTTTACCAAATTGTTCTTCATGACAACAGAAATTCATAAAGACTCTTTCATGTTGATGACAGTGTCATGTCAGTCTTATGCAAACCCCATCAAATAAAGTATTACCAAAACGGTAATATATTGAAAGCACAACGTAATTAGTTTCACCTGTAAAGTGTGTTAATTGATCCTTCTGTGTTCTGGGAGTCTTAGATGTTTGCAGTGTGTATGAAGCTTTAATGTACAAAGTGGCAAAGCAGAATAATAAAAATACATTAAGTAACTGAAAAGTCACTTCATTAGTAATTATAATAAACCAAAAGTGTAACTGTAGCATACTGTAATTGTAACATAGTTAAAATGGTTCAGGTTAAATCCTGCTAAAATGCACCATCTGCTGGTTAAACGGAGTATTACATCCACCCCAGAAAGAGCGGGGTATTATGGGTAATCCTCAGAGCAATGAGGATCACTGTCGAGGTAACGTGTCTCTGATGTGATAAAGAAATATTATTTATAAAATATGTTTATGGTTTTCGTTTTTACATAATATTGAAATATGTTTTATCTAGGTCACACTGTTCTTCTATTCTATTATTTTTGTTGTGTTTTAGAAATGTTTAGTTCGTGAGAAAGTGTGGCGGGAATTTCCCACATATTAACATTGTGGCTGCTCCTTGCAGGAGCCTGTTTTATGCTACAGACTGACTTACCTCGATGCCCATGTGTGAAATACAGGTATGTTTTACTAAACCTCTTGTAGCAGATGGTTAATATAAGGCTGAGTTTTATTGTAACAGTTTTTTCTGAAGATACGGTTCATTTATGTTTTTGCATTGTTCCAAGATGCAAGTTTATATAAACTAAAATATAAAAATGGCATGCAGTAAATCAAATGTCAGCATTTTTTTTAATTTTTCAGAGCATTTTAGTTAATTGCTTTACTTTCTTTAAAAAGGACACTTGCTGGTTGTTCCTTTACTGTAAACTAAATCCACTATGCGATCACTGTAATTTTCAATGATTTTATTTTAATTATTGTATTATGGGTAATCCTCCGAGCCATGAGAATCACTATCGAGGAGCCTGTTTTATGCTACAGACTGACTTTACCTCGATGCCCATGAGTGAAATACAGATGGAGAATTAAAGGAAATAACTGATGCCAGCTTGAGCTCCTGTCATTCGTTGCCACACTAAGAGAAGCCACCAGATCCACAGAGGTCACATAATCACACTACTAATATATAAAATATGTAACGCCAATATACTGAAAATACATTCTACGTATATTTAAATGTAATTCAATCACAAAAATAGTCAAAATATACTAATCAAGCACATTTATATTGCATAAAAAGCAATATACTTTAAGTATAGTAAATGTAACTTAAGTTGTCCAAAAATAAGTACGTTGAAGTACACTTTAAATTGTGCTTTAATACAATTTAAATACTATTAAAATACACTAAGCACAAAATTAGTTGTTCCAAAATATCACATTTTAAGTTAATTAATCCTAAGTGAACTTGAAGTTTACTCATTAGTCTGACTTAATGTGTGCTCAAGTACACTAAAATTTAATATTTTAGTACAGGGGTTTTCAAAGTATGAAAGGGTGAGCCCCCCTCCAAGGAGCACAATGCCTGCTGCGCGCCCCCTTTCCACGTCAGTGGAGTTGTAAACACTCCACCTTCAGCCCCGCTCTGGCCAAAACCAGTGTTGGCATAGTTACTTTGAAAAAGTAACTTTAATCGGACTACTGATTACTCCTTGAAAAAGTAACTTAGTTATATTACTGACTACTTGATTTGGAAAGTAACTAAGTTACACTAAAAGTAACTTTTTAGTTACTTTCAGCAGCTGCTAACAACAACGCTCTGCCTCTTGTGAAAATCACATTGATCTTTGCTAATACTTAATTGTAAGCTATTTTATAATGGTAACATGAACAATGTGTCTCTACTGATAAGGTTGAACTGAAGAGATTGTACAAAAAACAGTACAAAAAATAAAAAACATGAGTAATTTGTGTGGTCCACTGTTGTCTGGAAAACTCTCAGAAGGATTTTAAAGCCCCCCTCCCCCCAGCCTCCAGATTCTGCGTTACGCCCCTGAGTTTGATGTCGCAGCGCAGAGCTCCTCCTGCAGCTCCACAGCTCAGATGGCTACGACACTTACCGTAATATTAATGATTATAACGGTGCTAACTTGCCATTATAATCATTGCCAACTACGGACACGTTTATTCGTGACTGTTTTCACGTTTATTGTGCTGTTCATATTGGTCTCAATGTTTGCAGTTTTCTGGAGCGCAACCCGAAGCTCGACGTCATTCAGAGGTAATATATTAACTTGACATTAATAAAGACACAGCGGGACGGATCATCCGGGAAATGATGAACAGGAGAGACTGACTAAAACTACCTTAATGACGGACAAATTCTGGGATTTATTATGAGTCTCTGCTTATTTCCAACCCCAAATGAGCAACTTCACGTTCAAAAACGAGCCCAAAAAGGCGCAACCCGCCACTCATTAAATTTGCAAGCGACTTTAAAAAAATTAAGCCTAAAGCCGCTTATAATAATCGGACTTGTCGACAGAAACTGAAAATAGTTCCAGTTTTTCCACCAACAAAATGCGCATCTCCCCCCATTTTTAACATTTCTGTCGCATAGAGACGTCGGTCACTCGACAAGACGAGTAGAGGAAATACGATTAAATAACAAAAGAAGACAGTAACGCAAAGTGATTTTGATAAGTAACTGTAGTCTAACTACTGGATTTGAAATAGCAACGCGTTAGATTACTCGTTACGGAAAAAAGTTGTCCGACGTCAGTAACGTTACTGACATCACGGCCAAAACATCCTCTAAGGGGGGAAACATTTCCACTGATCCCCGCTCCACACGCGCACCCCACAGTACCAACTTTTTCCTAAATACACAGAGTTGATCGTGTGCGTAAAAGACGTTTCTCTCACATCAGTAGACAGCAAGCAGATAGCTTTTCCGGTTTATTTTTTCCCTCGCACCATCAGGTTGGTTCCCTAAAGTGCTCTGGCGTTAGAGAGGCGCGCCTCACACTTTGAAAACCGCCGTTTTAGTATACATAAAGTATATTTATTTTTCACCAGGGATGTAATTCTCCCCATGAACAAGTTGATTGTTTTTGAAGATATTCTGTAGATATTTTTCTCCATCACTGTTTTTTGTTTTTCTGTTTGTACTTATCTGGAAGGAAATCAATCTGCTTGGTTTCCGCAGCAGCTGCTTGTCATTTGAAACTTTGGACCGAGTTAAAAACAAAGTGGGGCCATCTAGTGGACAAAATGTGCAATTTAAGGAATGACAACATCAAAATGAGGGATTTCATAAACCCTGAAAATAATTAGACTCTGATAATTAAAGATTATTTATTTAAAGAAACGAGAACATAACAAACATAACCAATCAGAAACCAAACTAAACAATTTTTTTTAACTCTGATGATACTGCATGATACAGATGTTGCATTTCAGTTCTGAAACTTATGAATCAAACAGGAATCCCTGATTGAACAAAACACATGCACAGCACCCCCTACTGGCTACTATTGTTTTAGTAAATTCTCCAAAAAACTTAATTGTTAAAGTTAGAAAAAAATATTAAATGTACATAAATCTGGTTTCCTTCGACAACTTAAAAACAGTCAAAAACCTCAGCAATCAAAATCTGATTTTCGGAGCTCGTCAGCTTTGCTTTAGAAATCACTGCAGCATAAAGAGACGCACTAAAGGCCATTTGGTCATGATAGCTCGCATTAGCACGTTTAAATGATGATGCTTCCATTCTTCAGAATCTGTGTGCATCTTAAAATCCCAGACTGGATTCTGGCGCCTGGTTGGCCGTGCCGACAGCGCCGCGGGTCACTACGGCGGGTTGGCTGTGCTGGCCCGCAAGACGCCTCGCAGCACCTTGTAGTTACTCAGCGGCTGGTTCTCTTTGGGGGGGAAGCAGGGCCCACGCTCGGTGGCGTAGGAATACGGAAAGCGCAGAACCCAGAAGCCGTCGTTTGGCAGCGTCACCTCCGTCTGCTCGGGATGGAAGATCGGGCAGGGAGGAGGGCCAGGCTGCACCTGCAAAAAGAAAAACACTGAGAGCAAAGCAGCAGAAGAACTGAAACCATCACAATTCAATTGAGGTTGAACCATCAGAACCATCAGGTTGGTTTTAGGAAAGGGTTGGGGTTAGAGAGCCGACAGCTTTCTGGATATTGTTAGAATAAGTCAGATGCAAACGAATAAATAAAGATTTTAATAAGAAACTAAACATTCTTTAATGAAAGTTTGATCATTTGTATAATCAGCAGCTAAAGACACAACTCTTTCAATAATGGCTTTATCATGACTGTCCCTGGCCCTCCTGGCTTGCCGTAGTTTACCTGGGGGTTCAGGGTAATCTCCAGCGGCGCGTCGGGCACCACGACGAAAAGCCGAGCCAGCTGAGCGAAGTGCGGCTTCAGGCCGCGGCCCTGGGCGGGCGACGGGACGTAGAGCGGCATGTCGGTGTTCAGCACCCTGCTGGCTGGATCTTTGGCGCCGCCCGGCCCCAGCGCCTTTACGATTTTGTCGGGCCCGCTGCTGATGAAGCGCCGGCCCCGGCCGTCTTCATACTCAAAACCCACAAAAGCCCGGGCCGCGTCGTCCCTCCGGCGGCTCCGGCCCGGCCCGACGCCGCCGCGCTTCCCCACCAGGTTCTTGTTGGGCGCCGGCCAGGACGCCGTCCCTCCGTCTAGAGGCTCCGTGGGGCCAGCGTCGTCCTCCGAACGGGAGCGGATCACCAAGTCCCACGGCAGCAGGAAGGAAGAGCCCGGCAGGAATCCCGGCTGCTCCAGACCAGTGTGGCAGTTGTAGGACTTTGCTGGGCCCAGTTTGAGCAGAGACCAGCTGGAGAACTTTGGGAGGAGACCTTTGGGACAGGCGGAGTGCGTCATTCCTGGAGACAGACAAAAACATTTACATGCCTCAACAGCAATGTGAACACCATATTCCACTTTTTCTGCTTTGTTCACTGGATTTGGCTAAATATATAACTTCAAAGCATTTTGTTTAATAAGATATATTCATATAAATCATTTTATATACAGCGCCTTGTAAAAGTATTCAACCCCCTTGAACTTTTCAACCCTTTGCCGCTTTTCAGGCTTCAAACATAAAGATCTAAAACTGTTAAGAATCAACAACAATTTATTGGATATTTTGAACTTTTTTGACAAATTAAAAACTACAAAGTGGGGCGTGTAATATTATTGGCCCCTTGTGTTAATACTCTATAGCGCCACCTTTTGCTGCGATTACAGCTGCAAGTCTCTTGGTTTTGTCAGTTTTTGGCTTCATCAGTTTTGCACATGGAGAGACTGAGCTTCTTGGCCAATCTTCCTTGTAGTTCATCCAGAGTCATCATCTTTAAAGACTCCACCAGGTTTTCTTCCTTCTGTATTCAGCACCATCCAGCTTCCCTGCTGAAGAGCACCAGGCCCAGACCATGATGCTGCCACCACTATGTCTGACAGTGGGATGGTGTGTTCAGGGTGATGAGCTGTGTTGCTTTTATGGACACATATCTGACCAGAGCTCCTTCCTCCATGTCTGCTGTGTCAAACTTTAAACCAGATTCTTTATGGATATCTTTGAGAAATGTCTTTCTTCCTGTTACTCCTCCATAAAGGCCAGATTAGTGCACAGAACCGCTGGTCGTTGTCCTGTGGACACAGAACCGCTGGTCGTTGCCCCGTGGACACAGAACCGCTGGTCGTTGCCCCGTGGACACAGAACCGCTGGTCGTTGTCCTGTGTCAGACTCTCCCGCCTCAGCTGTAGATCTCTGTAGATCCAGAATGACCACAAGCCTCTTGGCTGCATCTCTGATCTTCTCCTTGTTCCAGATGAAAGTTTAGAGGGACGGCGGGTCTCGGTGGATTTGGTCTGACACTCTTTCCATGTCAACATGATGACCTGCTCAGGGCTCTTTGAGATGTTTAAAGCTGGAGAAATCTTTCTGTTTCTAAATCCAGCTTTAAACTTCTCCTGGTGTTTCTTGGTCTTTATGATGCTCTCTGAGCTTTAAGCACAACCTGAGACCATCGGCTGCATTTGTACTTGATTACACACAGGTGGTTGTATTGATCATCATCAGTCATTCAGGACAACAATGGATCATTCAGAGATCCTCACTGAACGTCTGCAGTGAGTTTGCTGCACTGACAGTAAAGGTGTTGAAAAGCAGGTGTTGAGGAAAAAATATTATTTTTAGTGCTTAATACAGTTAATCTTACGCCATGTGTAAAAGGTATATTGAACATTCTTATTTTGAACAAATTTCTTAATTTTAAACAGGTTTTTGCTAAGGATTTAAAACTAAACTATTCAATCGGTAAGTATTCAGAAACAGGAACCAAATGCAGATCAAAAGGGATCTCTGTGAGGCTCCTGCTGTGTTATCAGAGGTCAGGAGGCCATAAAATTAGCATCTCCTGCAGGACAGAAGCCTGTTTGGTTCACAGAACATCAAAAGTCTTCCAACCAACATCTGGGATGGTATAAAACTAAATATAACAGAATGTTGAAACCATTAACATTTAATTTCTAAGACATTTTTCTAAGTATTAATAGCAGGTTTTTAATGAAGATTGTATTATCTAAGTTTAGAACTACTAATCTAGTAAATGATGAATGTATTTGAAAATTGTACTATCTGTGACAATATCTGAATCAAATGGAAATTGTTTGAATGTTATGTTTTATAGGTTAAGAAAAGCAATTGTACCTCATTTTGTTTTGTTGATTTTATGTGACAAGGCAGAGATTTAAATCTTTGGAGAATGCTGGATGCAGCAGAGCAAAACTGAGTGTGTGAAGGTAACCTTTCCTTGAACCAAATTACTGGATTTAGCTTCGTTAAGGAGAAGATAACGGGAGACACTCCGAATTTCACAGGTATCTGTCAAGTCTTGTTTTATGCTTTTATTTGCCCAGGTGGCCCTAGAGCCCAGAAAACCAGGATGCAGCTGCTTGCTCCATTGTCCTACTGGAGACCAAATGGCCTTTGATCTTGGCGTGAAATTAAGGGAAGTTCTAAGTTTTTCTGAGTGTCCAAGGTAGCTTCTGGTTGGTCAAACAGAGGTACGCCTTAATTGAATACATTAACAAGGAAAGAAACACCTTCTCTATAAAAGTTCGTGCACAATAATAATAATTCAGATAGCTGCCCTATTTTGCCTTTTCAGCATCAGCTTTCTCCAAAGACATGTCTTTGCCTCTTTCTCTCTTTTCTTTTTCTATTTCTTTTTGTCTCAGGTAAAGAATGTATATTTATGTAACTCTGCGGTTTTCTTGTTAATTCATACGCTGCTTTGTATGGGATTAAACTCTGTAATTCTGTGACGTCATCACGCATTGTTGTTTTCCTTGTCGTCGCCCGCTGAGAGGACCTGGGATCAGAGGAAGAGAGAGCCAAGCTTTTTCCAAATTAAGCTGATTTAAAATACTCTTCCTTAACACAGGAAAAGGTTGAAAAGTTCAAGGGGGTTGAATACTTTCACAAGGTGCTGTACATAAACCAATTTCCTTTCTTCTGTCTATCAGATGTTGGACTTCATTCATTCATTTCGGTCTCTGAGCTCCACCAGGTCCAGGAACCAGTTTCAGGACCGACCAGAACCCCTGAGTGTGAATTACCTTGAGAAATAATGAGATTTAGTTATAAAAACAGGCTTTAATGCTGAAAAATTATCAAATGCTACAAGCCATACATGTCATCCAAATAGATCAAAACCAGTGACATTGACCGTCCAGCGCCGGCCCACTGAGCTGATGGGCTGAACCAGGTGAGGCTAAGATTAGAGTTTAGCTTTTTATTCCTCTCTGCAGCCAGTTCCCTCCTTAAAGGCCAGTTAATCGGGTTCAGTCTAATCATTTTCTGTCTGTTTACATATGACTGCCGCAGTCACACATAAACATGGTTATGTAAGATCCAGCGTCTGTGTGTAAGCAGATAAAAGAGGCTAAAAGAGATGGTGGAAAAGACAGAATGTACAACATAGATATCTCCATGGAAGAGTCACTCCTTGCATGGAGATATCTGCTAGCTAGTTAGCTACTAGGGCGTGCTGTGGTGGCGTAGGGGATAGCGCAACCCACATTTGGAGGCCTTGAGTCCTCGACACGGCCGTCGCGAATTCGATTTCCGGACCCGGCGACATTTGCCGCATGTCTTCCCTCCTTTCTTTCCCCATTTCCTGTCAGCCTACTTCATGTTGGCGCATTATAAATTCAAGCTCCGATCAACTGGTTACAAGTCAGTTCAGTCAAACCCCCCTGCTGGGTTCTGTGTTTATGATGTAAAACACTTTGAACTGACTGGTTGCTGAAATGTGCTATACAGATAAACTTGACTGACTGACGCGCAGCAGCAGCAGAAACAGCTGCAGCAGAAGCAGCTGCAGCAGAAACAGCTGCAGCAGAAGCAGCTGCAGCAGAAACAGCTGCAGTTCTCTGACTTTATGGGATGAACAGAAACTCACAGAGGGACACAAAGCGAAGGCTGACAGGCGGTGGTCATTGAAATGACGTCATCATTTGATTTTGTGATATTAATTTTTTCACTGCAGTAAAAAAAACTTGCCGGTGTTCCCCTAAGCAACTCGGCCGCCCTACCTGGCAGGTACTCCACGGTGGACGGCTGGCGGTCCACGAGGCTCGGCCTCTTGGGCTGGACCGGGCCGTCGGCCTGATCTGCGTCCGCATACGCCCCCAGGCTGTCGGTGGACTGGCCAAGGCTGAGCGCCAGGCTGAGGCTGGCGTCGCCGGGCGTGTGGCTGTGAGCCGCGCTCGGCTCCTTTGGCCGCTCCCCATCGGCCGACGTCTCTGACGGCGGCCGCTGGGCCCGGTCTGAGGCCGGCGCTGGGTCCGGAGTGCTGGGCTGGAAGACCGGGAAGTCGATCCGCTCCAGCTTCCCACAACATTTCTCCTCCAGGATCTGAGCGCGACAGAAGAGACAAACTAAACCTGCTTTCCTCCAGGTGGAAACAAAATGAGCCAACAGGAAAATACTGAACCGGCTCAACGGTGAGACTGGCTGATACCGGTCCAATAGAGTTTCAGAATAATAAGGAAAATACCTTATTGTTAAAATATCACAGAGAGTTAATTGATGGAAGAAAGAAGGGAAAGATGGATTAGTAAACTACAAATCATTTTCCATTCTTATTATTATTTATCAGAGCAGGAAAATGTTTCCATAAATGTGAATTCTTCAAAAAGACGATTATTTTATTTCTGTGATTTCAGTTCAAAGTCAGGTCCAATCTCACAGAGACCAAAGAAATATTCTCTAAACAGGAAATGGACCCCACTTCCTGTCCTGTCTGCAGCGTAGATCCTGACCTGGTAGAAGTCGTGGTTGGCAGCCTGGATGTCAAATGGATCGTCCCGAGGCGCCTGCTTCCTGCCGCAGTTACAGGCACTGGTGGAGCGCCCCCTGCTGTTGTGGTTCATGATGGGCGGATTGTGGTCCAGGTCCGGCTTCTCGCCTGCAGAAATTACATTAATTTGGGAGGCAAACTGCTGATAGAATTATGATTGTCAACTAGTAGATTAAAATTAATTCCAACTGATTAACTAATAATGTTCACTTAAACTGTCTTCATCAACAGTGGCGCCTGGAGCCGCTAGGCGTAGCGTCCCGTGCCGGGAGCCGCCAGCTGTCCGGCGGAGCGTCTGACCTGACTCAGGCAGCAGGTGGAACTTGTGCACGCAGTGTTGGTCCGTCAGGCTGCGCTCCTCACACAACTGGTGGCCGTTGCTCCAGAACTTGTAACAGTCTTCGTGAAGCTGCACCGCATAGCGTTGGAAGGCCACGCCTCGCGCGTGCTGGCTGTACACCCGCAGCGCCTGGGCCAGCTGGTTCTTGTGGACCGTGGTGGTGTAGTTGTGAGGGAGGTTGGACTGGTAGGCGCTGTGGGCCAGAGGCAGAGCTTTCTGACACCGGTTTTCAGAGAACTTCGTGTCTGCATCCAGAAAACCATCCAAGACCTTCACCTGGCTTTGCACCTTGGTGGCCAGCTCGGCCAGCTCCTCGTCGGTGTTAGTGATCAGGACCTGGTAGAGTCGGGAAGCCAACTGGACCCACTTGGTGAAGGTCGGCAGCTCAAAGTGGGAAGGTTGGGGGTTGCGGCCGACGCTGTCGTCGAAACCCTTCTTGGTCAGAACCAGCTCGACGTGCTGCCAGAGGAATTCCTTCAGGCTGCAATCCACCAGCTGGCCGCTCGTCGGGCCGCTGGACTCCCTGCTGCCGCTGGGCTGCCGAGCTGATCTACGCATCTGCTGGTACCTCCTCGGCCCGGTGAGAATCGGGGCAGAGTCCTGATCCGATAAGACGCAGTTAGACCGCAGCTGGCCGAGCAAAGCGCCCACCGGGTCCTGATCTGCTGCCGGGATCACGTAGACGAAGGCCTGGTTAGCGGGCACCGTGAACAGACAGTTGCTGCTTTGGTTGGTGAGGACTCGGCTTTTACGGAAGATCCGGTAGATCTGGTCCTCCAGAGCGTGCTGCAGACGCCTTCTTGGGGAATGCTTCTTGGGCTTTTCGGGGTTTCCTCCAGAGTCTGATCCGTTCCCAGGGACCTTTGGAACAGAGAAGAGAAGGAGTTACTCTGTGAGCGGCAGACTGGCCTACTGGAGCTCTGGGACTTTTCCTGCTGGCCTAGCCACTGAGGGGCGGGGCTAAAGGTTGGGGTCAGCTTGCACTGAGCTGGTTGATCAGTTTGTCTGGTGAGCTAAATTAAAGGAAATCTATTTAAGGAGGATGTTCCACATTATTAAGCAGGCCACAGGTTTGAAGCAATATGGGAAAGAGAAAGGATCTCTGCTGATGAAAATCATCAGATAGTGTAGTGCTGCATGACAAGATATGAAAATATTAGATATTTAGTGAAAACTGAAGCGTTATTGTTCTGTGAAGAGATTTATGGCTGATTGGTTTGTACAGATGAAGGCAGAATGAGGAAAGTTTCTGTTGGACACATTAAGAGAGCAGCTGTTAAAATGTCCTTAAAAAGCAGCAAACAGTTATTAGAAGCTGCTGGAGCCTCAAGGTGGAGGATCCTCCAGAGGATGGAGGAGCATCAATCGACTATTGGGCCCCTAACCAGAACTCACAAGCAGAACCGGTCCCAGTGATCCCAGTGGACCCAGCCGGACAGGAAGATTCATTTTCTAACAGACTTGTTCACTGATGACTGCTGGGCAACCCTGGATGGTCCAGATGGACGCAGTAATGGATCAGTGGTGGACGACCACCATGACCCAACACGTCAGCAAGGAGGAGGTGGAGTCATGCTGTGGGCCGACATCATGGGGGGAGGGAGGGAGGGAGAGGGACAGAGAGGGAGGAAGCTGGTCGGCCCCTTCAGAGTCCATGAAGGTGTGAAAATGACCTCAGCAAAGTATCTGGACTTTCTGACTGATCACTTTCTGTCTTGGTTCAGAAAGAGTCGAACCTTCAGCAGTAAAATCATCTTAATCATGACGATGAACCATCTGATGCTGAAGGAAAACCACTGAGTCATCGGCTGCTATGGGCAGAAACTCATGGTGAGGTCACCATCCTCCTCTGACCTCTGACCCCAACCCTACTGAGAACCTCTGGAGTTTCCTCCAGCAGAAGATCTGAATCCAGTTCAGAAGGAAGGTTTTCTGATATTCTGCAGAGAAATTCAACAGAAACTTTCCACAAACTCACAAGTTCAATAGATGAAGAATTCTTCTGTGATACCAGGGAAGGTTCTGTTAAGATGGAACCGGTTCTGTTAAGATGTTTCTGACTGAAATAACTTTGATTTTAGTACATGTGATGCTGCACATTCACAGAATGACCGTCTGCAGTTCTTTAGAATCCATAAAATGTGCTGCAGAATAATTTAGAACATTTTGAGTTTTTTATTTTTGACAGAAATCCTGTTGTCATGGGGATCTTTGTTCAGTAAAATTAGATTTATACTGTAATAGTTCATGACTTGGAAATTGTTGTAAATGGACTAATTAATATAATTGTGTGTGTAGCACTTTAAGAGTTCAGGAAGCTGCCTGAGTAATGCTTGCTGTGATTGGTTGAGTAAACTTAAGCTAATAATGAGAGCACCTGTTCAGTGTTAGACAAGCAGAAAGTTGAAGAAGTTGGAGATGTTCAGAGCTATTGTACAAGAGACTGAGAGGGTGTGAATGAATGAAAACCACTCTCAGCTCGATTAAAAAGCCAAGACCAGAAAACTCTCCTCATTCTTTACCGGATGCTGGTGGTGGTTGAACTATTTAAGGAACTAACACAAAAAATAAAAGGAGCAGAACAGAAATTATACTGATCGTTGTTTGCATTAACCAGTTAAGAAATTCTGAGAAAATATCACTTGCATAATAAATTGGAACACGATGTAAGGAAGTTGACTGACAGCGCTAAGCCCCGCCTCCTGGTGCTGATTGGTTGTTTTTGGTTCACTGATAGCCGCTAAGGGAGGAGGTCGATCTGCTCAGATTATTTGTCTCATAAACTGTGGTAATACGACGACAGTTTGAACAAATGTGGAGAAAACATTTTCATAAAAGCTACAAATTGCAACTTTAACAAAAACAATCCATGCTGTTCATGCAGCGCACTCTGCAGAACAGGGAGACTCCAGGTGGCGCAGGAAGTTCTATTGAAAAGCCTGCAGGGATTCGCCTGCTCTGTTGCAGGAACGTCGATCAGAACTCCTGCATATCGACGAGAACATGTGGTGAAGTTTCCCCAACAGGGAGGCTATTATAAATATTTATATTAACTTGTTTCTGATCCAT
Organism: Gambusia affinis; assembly: GCF_019740435.1. Lineage (NCBI taxonomy): Eukaryota > Metazoa > Chordata > Actinopteri > Cyprinodontiformes > Poeciliidae > Gambusia > Gambusia affinis. The sequence continues at coordinate 26,838,205 of NC_057882.1, forward strand.
GAATATCCAGAAAATATGTTTTCTGACACTGGATGGATGAATAATGGAACAACTGCTGGAAGGGTGACTGGGTTGAGCGCCAAAGAGAGAGAATACTAAATAATGGGCGAAATAAACAATGAATCTATTAATTCTCTTTTTTAAACGCTTCCTGGCCTGACAATTCTTAAACTCTGGACTTTTCCTGTTTAGGAAAAACTTTTTCTACCTTTAGAGAAACTCAAGACCAAACCCTTGAACAAAATGAAACCCGTCGGAAGGAAAATGACTGAAGCTTCAACATGAAACTAGAACTGAAGCAGCTGCAGCTGAGACCTTCAGAGTCGCATTCATCTGGAAGACGAAGAGCAGCCGCGGGGGACACGGCCTGCAGTTCAGCTTCCACTCTTTGGACACCGCGCAGTCTTTGATGGCAGCCCGGATCAGGGGCAGGACCTTCTGCCGCAGGGCGTCCAGGGCCCGGAACAGCCGGTCGTAGGTCACATCGAAGGTCTGGCTGGGGTGGACCAGCAGCAGGACGTGGCACACGGAGAACATGTAGAGCAGGTGCTGGCAGTGCTGGCGGTCCAGGCCCTTCCACAAGTCGTGGGCGTCGACGTGGCTGATCCCGGCGCTCAGGGACCGGCAGGCCCGCAGCAGCTGCCGGCTGTCGCAGACGGAGGACAGCAGCAGGTACAGGACCCGGTTCTCCTGGTCGTAGAGAGCCTGGACGTGGCTGTCCGATGAGTCGCCATCCTCCGACCCGAACAGAGAGAAGATGTGTTTGTCCGCCAGCGTGTTGATGAGCGCCTCCTTCAGAGCCCCGGTCTGGGTGCTGCTCTTTCCGAACACACCGACCACACACAGCCCGTCCTCCCGGCGAGAAGGGTCCTCCTGCGGTTCCGCCCGAAGCAGAGCCCCGAGGTCCACCGGAGGAGCCATGTTCGCCTCCTTCATGACGGAGAACCGGGGAATGAAAATAGAAACGGAACGGTTTCCCTGTACACTTCCGGTTCCATTCACTATAAGGACCGGGTAGGTACCACGCTTTGATTTATTTAAATTAACAACCCCGTTTTGTAAAAATGTCATTCAAGATGTAATTAAACCTATAAATAAAGCAAAATTCAACTACATGTGGAAATGTAAAACACACTAAGACTTTTTTTAAATCAAGGAAAAGGATTCAACAAATTTGTACTCCTCTTTGACATTGTAATAACTGGAAATACTTAAACTATACCGACAGCGAGTTTAGTGCGATAGCACGAACTTGCATTTATATTCTTGATTGAAAACATACACGTACTCAACGACTGGTAACTAAGTCTCCATAACAACCATTAAAACGTCCTTTTCATGGCAGCTTCCTGTTTTGGAGGACATTTTATACAGCTTGTCTTTTAATACTGAGAACCTCATCAAATCTCAAAACCTGTTTATTTATTTACTTTTTATTCTTTGGCATTTAAACACACAGAGCCCTTTGGTCAACAGTTTTAAGTTGTTTTTTTTTTAGATGTACTAATGAATAAATTTCCTTTGACATTTACTTTCCCAAAGAAGTCCATCTGCCTCCCTCATCGTTTAAAGAAATAGTACAAGCTAAATGTGCATCACTGTTAGTGCTGCAGCCTTATAAAAGGAAAATATTATTTATGTTGCACCTTTCACAGGTTAGAGAATCACAAGTTGTTTTAAAATAGAAACAAAGATTAAAAACATGTGATAAAAGCATAAAAAACTGATAAAAACAGAATACATGAAAGATCAAACATTTTCTCAATATCCACCAAAGGTTTTAATACCAATGTTTGTCGTCTACATTCTCTTGTTAACTGGTCATCACTCCATTCACCCAGATTAATAAATTGGTACAAGTTAATCGCTTAAGCTATCACTGGAAAAACCAAATCCTTCCTACTGTTGCCTCACTCATCCATTTTTCCAGCAATACCTGCATTTTATATTCTAAAAAATTAATCACATCAATGGACCAATCATCATTTCATTTTGCTGCACCCAGTTATTGGAACAACTTGTAAAAAACACTAAAGCTCAGAAGATTAACTCCAATATCGATTTTGATCAACTCGGAGAAAAGCTGTTGACTTATCCTGTGTGTTGTAGTTTGTTCAGTCCAGGGATGCTCAAGTCCTCCAGAGCTTCTGTCCTGCAGCTTCCAGATGCTTCATGCTTCAACACACCTGAATCCAGTTAATGAGTTAGGTTAGGCTAACCCCTGAACCCTGACCTCTAACCTCTAACCTGGAACCATCAGAGCCAATCTTGCTCTGTTGGAGTAAAGATGTATCTAAATGTTAGGCAATATAAATTTGGCTGTATTTTTATTTTTGTTCTAAGATATTCTTCTGTTTTCTGCTGTGTGATATTTTTCTATTTCCTGAACAAGTCATTGTTAAAAAAAAGGAGGATTTGTTGTCAGTCAGCTTCCCTGGTTAAATAAAGTTTAAAATAACTAATTAAAAGGAAGCATAAAACCTATTAGAAGCCAGTCTTAATAAATGAATGTTCTGTTTCTTAGAAGAATCAACTGAGTTGAAATGGCGCAAAGATGGAGGCAAAGGCGTCTGCAATCTTTGGCTGGAAGATCTCCGACTGCAAGCAGAGCCGAGCGGCTCCAAGTCTCAGAGACAGGCGCTCTAACCGTAAATACTAACATTTTATCTTTTATTTTAAAATGAACTGGCAGCCAGTGTAAATAGATTAAAACTAAAATAATGTGCTGCCTCTTTTCGTGTGTTGGTAAAATGCTCTGCATCCGTCAGGAAGCAAATCGGCCAACTCTGTTTCTCTGCTGATCGTCTGAGATGAACTGATTGTGTGCAGCTGATCTTGGTGCTGCAGCTGAGCTTGGTGCTGCAGCTGATCTTGGTGCTGCAGCTGATCTTGGTGCTGCAGCTGAGCTTGGTGCTGCAGCTGATCTTGGTGCTGCAGCTGATCTTGGTGCTGCAGCTGATCTTGGTGCTGCAGCTGATCTTGGTGCTGTGTTCAGGATGAGACTTTTCTGGGATAACCTTAGAAAAGGGAAAATAGTTGCAGTGGCATGATCCGTTTCTCTGGGGAATCTGTTATGCAGGACATGCAGAGGGAATCGTGCTGGAGGCAGAACGCTTGTCCTGAAAGGAAGCAGAGTCTCCTCTGAACTGCAGGTGATTTCTGTTAAACTACGGAGCTGGAAAAACTTTCTGCCCCCTCAACTGATCTGCTATTACTTTACTCAGTTAAATTAAAAATCGTAATTTATCCCAAAGTGAAATTAAATGTTCTTCCAACTCACATCATCCAAGCACCTTTAGAGTGGCTGTTGGTGATGCTGTGGGCACGAAGGATCTCCAGTAGCAGTCAGCCTCGCAAAAAATGTGAGGACGCCTCTGACTGAAGACTGTTGCTGTTTGTGAGATGCTAACAGCTCAATATCTGTGCAGAAGAGAAAATTTTCTTTAGTAATGTCCTGGATGACCCCAAGCTCTGCTAATCCACCTCAATTGCTTTTGCTGCACCTCTTAAATCTTTTCTGTCCGTTTTATTAAAAGCAGAGAGACGCTGTAGTCGCACGTCTGATCCGTGAAGATTTGCACTTCCTGCTTCTCTCTGCATGAAGCCTGGAGTTTGCTGAGCTTTTGAGATGCTAATCAGCCAATCAGCTGCTCCCAGCTGTAGAAACAATCTCCTGTTGTCACAGTTACCCATCAGAACTGTCCAAAAATAAAACAGTAGGAGCAAAAATCACTTCAGCTGTGCAGCATCCATAACCAGAGGGAAAAATAAAAAAAAACCAAAAAACGATGAAAAGTAAAAAAAAAATGACTGAAAAATAGAAACTTATTCTAACAAACACAACAAATTTTAACATGAAACAACGCTAAACATTGTTTCTTTTTATTTATTTCATTTATTCAATTATGGATAATTACAAATACATTTATATCTTCTAGTGTTAAAGTAGTGTCTGTCTTCTGGAGGCTTTCAAAGGGTAAGAAAAATAAGAAAATAAAAATGTGCAAAAAAGCCTGATATAGCACAGAAACTATGAGTTTTTAAATAACAATGGCATTTATAGGATCAGGCTGTGTTTGCTGTTCGGTATGTGTAACTGTTTGACCTCTGACCTTTTCTCTTATTTAAGGTCAGCTGACGTCATGTGATCCACTAACGGTTTAAGCTCCACATTCACTCTCCTCCCTCTGAGGGATTAGCGTCTCTAACGAGCGACAGGCTGAAGCCGTCACTCTGCTCAGAGAAAAGAAAAGAGAATTTCACCTAAAAACATAACCATCTTCAGATCAGGCTGACCTCTGACCTCTGGTCTGAACCTTCAGATCAGATTCTAATTCAATTAGTCAAAATCCAAGTAAATACCCAAACATTCGCTGGTGTATTCTTGTTGTGCAAATAATCACATAACTGTTTCAGGAACCTGTCTCAGATTTATTCTGCAGAAATTCAATTATTCATGCAGCATAAACAATCTGAGCAAATCGGAGAAAAAGTCTGAATTCTCTGTGTTCTTGCCATTGACAGGAATTTAAATATTGCTTTTTTCCAGCATTGTGTTTTTTTTTCTTGCTTATGGAAAAATAAATAAATCAATTCAGAGAAAAACGTCAGAATAGGTTTTTCAGGGGCCCCATTCCTCTTCCATGCAGCTCTGACTATGAACGATAAAAATGATTAACTTATTAAAATAAACAAGTCCAGGAGAGATTGCTGATTAGGGTTGATTTCATTTCAAGGTCACTGCTCTTCCTCCCAACACTCATCCTCCAGCTGTGTGAAGCTGACACCCCACCCACGTCAAAAAAATCAGCAAATAGTCTGAATGGTTAGTGCTCCGTTTGTGCAGGTTTGTGCCGTTAAAATTTTCGTTTGTGCAGTTTTGGTTTCTGAGATATTAAAAGTAATTTTTTAGGTCATCTAGAGTTCACCATCCCCCCATATCGCTCCAAAACAAACCAAAGTGGGCTAGTTCGTTAGTGCTCCGTTTGTGCAGGTTTGTGCCGTTGAAATTTTCGTTTGTGCAGCTTTCGTTTTCGAGATATTAAAAGTTATAATTTTGGCCGATGACGTCACCATCCCCCCATATCGCTCCAAAACAAACCAAAGTGGGCTAGATCGTTAGTGCTCCGTTTGTGCAGGTTTGTGCCGTTGAAATTTTCGTTTGTGCAGTTTTCGTTCTGCGTTATAATAACAGCTATAATTTTGGCCGATGACGTCACCATCCCCCCATATCGCTCCAAAACAAACCAAAGTGGGCTAGTTCGTTAGTGCTCCGTTTGTGCAGGTTTGTGCAGTTGAAATTTTCGTTTGTGCAGTTTTGGTTTCTGAGAGATTAAATTATTTTTTAGGTCATCTAGAGTTCACCATCCCCCCATATCGCTCCAAAACAAACCAAAGTGGGCTAGATCGTTAGTGCTCCGTTTGTGCAGGTTTGTGCAGTTGAAATTTTCGTTTGTGCAGTTTTCGTTTTTGAGTTATTAAAAGTTATAATTTTGGCCGATGACGTCACCATCCCCCCATATCGCTCCAAAACAAACCAAAGTGGGCTAGATCGTTAGTGCTCCGTTTGTGCAGGTTTGTGCCGTTGAAATTTTCGTTTGTGCAGTTTTCGTTTTTGAGTTATTAAAAGTTATAATTTTGGCCGATGACGTCACCATCCCCCCATATCGCTCCAAAACAAACCAAAGTGGGCTAGTTCGTTAGTGCTCCGTTTGTGCAGGTTTGTGCAGTTGAAATTTTCGTTTGTGCAGTTTTGGTTTCTGAGATATTAAAAATTATTTTTTAGGTCATCTAGAGTTCACCATCCCCCCATATCGCTCCAAAACAAACCAAAGTGGGCTAGATCGTTAGTGCTCCGTTTGTGCAGGTTTGTGCAGTTGAAATTTTCGTTTGTGCAGCTTTCGTCTTTGAGATATTAAAAGTTATAATTTTGGCCGATGACGTCATCCGCCCCCATTTTGCTCCAAACAAGAAATTTTTTGCTTTACCGCTAATATGTCGCCACCACCAACTGGTATGTAAGATGGACCACAATGTCACCCAAGGATTATATTATACAAATGACTAGATTTGATTTTACTTTATTTGGCGCTTTCAGAGTTTAAGATTCAGCTGAATGTGACTGGGTATAATTATGTCCTAATTATACCCAATTAGGGGACAATTAATTTCACCTGCTGTAGGCTGTACTTTCTGTTTTAGTTCTTCGTCTTCCAGCACATTCCTGTCATGTAAGTCTTGTTTTCTGTGTCGTTTTTATGCAATTGATGTTGCTATGTTTTGGTAGAGAAGGTATTAGAAATCGTGTATACAGTTAGAGTAAGACAATATTTCTGGTAATTGTCTTTTTGTTTTTTTATGAAGTTGCATGTGCCTCTTGGTTTGCTATTGACACACCCAAATATCTGTAGTGTGAGGCAAAGGGTTTCTATCCTAATTGAGAAGTAATGAACCATGAAAGTAACTGTTTTGAAAATGCAATTTAATTATACAGTCGAAGAAGAAACTAAGAAACTGTGTTGATTTGAACAATGAACTTTAACAATTTAAACAACAACAAACAGTGCCTTCATAATCTGAAATTTCTCCTGTCTTGAGTAGAAAACTTCTTTCATTTGAGATTTAGGCAGAGCTCAAAACTGTTGAAAGTCAAAATATGGAACATTTGTCATAATATGGAAGCCCATTTCCGCCATTAAAGAAAAAATAAGACCAACTTGAAGTCATAATTTCAACTTTTAAAGTCAAAATTATGACTTCCTGTTGGTCTTTTATTTTTTCCTTCATGGTGGAAATGGGCTTCCATAATAACTTGCAAAAAGGAAAAAAATTAATTCTGGTCAGGAGTATGTAAACATGGCATGAAACTTTTTGCCTTTGGTCTGGTCTTCAAACTTTCTCGCCCTTTTTTCCCCCCTCACAGATCTGCTGTGTATAACACTGCATGTGGCAGTATTTTCTTCTTTTCAGACACTGTCTTCACAACATTTGCCAGGTCATCAAAAAGCTCCCACACAAATGGAGCTCTCCGGCAGTATGCAGTGTAATGTCCCAGGCCATCTTTGGTCAAGCTTCCCCTGAAAGCGACGACTGCTCTCAAAGTAAATTTTTTTCCTTGCAGAACCATAGTGGAGGGAAATTCACTCAAAGCAAATTCAGTTGAATTTGGAAGGTCTGTGTCAATCCATGCTATTTCTCCGATACTGTAGTTGTGAGTAACGGTTCCTGCACAGAGAGCATTTCCTGAAGTGCTGGCTCCTGTTTTTAATTCTGCTGGACATTCTGATTCATTCTGCAGTGGTCTGAGGCAGGGAGACTGTGGAAGGAAGAGTCCTTTTTCTATGGAAGTGTGAAGCTGAGCCATACCAGAATTCTTCAGGACAGAAATGTCTGGTGAAACAAATGGTACTTCCCTGGTCATTCCTTTGTTTAGGTGGCAGTATTGTGAAGAGCAGTGTTTTGAGAGATAAACACTTGACACATTTCTCATTGTCTTCCCAATAACAGTGGCAATATTGCACTGTGCATCGATTTGGTGAGTGCCAGACCTTAACTGTGTTTTTGCAAACATTGAACTAAGCAGATCTGCCCTCTGGAAGTATGTCCTTGGGGTCACACCATCTGTAGTAATGGACTTCACCAGCTGCAGGAGAGGGTTGTCACTGTTATTCATGACAACATTTTGAAATGCAGAGCTGTCACAGAAAGTACAGCATAAGCACTGACAAAAGGCATCGAAGGCGCAGGTGTTTAACACAGAGATTGACAGTTTACCAACTTTAACAGGCTGATGCATGTTTCCATTTTTTAATAGTCCCACTTTCACTCTTTTGGTCCCAGATGATGAATCTGCATGGAGCCATTCAGTGCAGGAACTCAAGTATGAAGTCCTCTTCCTCTTTTTGGGTGGAAGAATTTGTCCTCTCCAGTTTTCAACCACGTTTTCATCTGCTGTGGAAAGGTTTTTGGCGGGATCAGATTCCATTAAATTGCTAGAATCCATTTTTGTTTTTTCTTCAGCATTGTGTGTAATTACTGACGCAGGATTAGCTTCTGCAACGTCTGCTGATGTAACTTGTTCCTCCTCTCTTTTTGCTTTGGCAGAGCAAATCCGCATATTTCCTTCGATGAAGGAAAGGTGCCGAGAAATGAAGCGATCCACTCGAATGGGCAAGTTCTCATGTTTGAACAGGCCATGTTTTATATTTTGAATTCGGCTTCAACATTGGCTGAGCTTGCTGTGAGACTGGTGCTTTTGAGAGGGGAACCATTATTCCTGTCCACAGTGGTAAGTAACTTGCAAGTCTTATAATGTGTGGCACAATCTCAGGGAGGAAATGAATGTTATCCCTATCCCCATTGGCTGCAGCATGTGTCCTGCTCTCCTCACAAATGTTTGACACCCAGTCTCGTAGGTCAGTCTGGATGTCATTACATGGATCCACTTGATGAACTTCCTTTGTGTCTTCATCTGGAATTATGATGGAGTCTTCTGCAATCTGGGTTTTCAGGTATTTTTTGCACCTCTCTGATTCAAGAGGGGTTCCAGAACTGTCATCACCTTCTGCCTCACTGAGAGCCACGACAGTGATGGCATGTATTAGCTGCTTTGCATGGTCCAAGCTTTGTGCCTGAAGAAGCTTTGCTATTCCCCTGACAAAGAAGTCTTTGACACGGTGTGACTTGTTTTTCAGGCAGTCCCACTGGCAGACCATCTTTATGCAGTGGGCAACATCAACCCTGATATAACAGGGAGGAAGTTTTGCAGACTGGTTCCCAAGTAGCACATGGAAGCATTCATCAATGTATGATTTCAGGTTAGGACAAGGAGTGAAGGCCTTCACCAGAGCACCAAGAATAGCCAGGGAAAAGTCACTCACAGCTTCTTTTGGTACAGCTGCGCCTGCACGAAGCCATTCTGTCAGCCATGTTGCAATAGCGTTGATGTCATGCCTTTCTGATAGCATTTGTACAACTGGGACTGAACAGTTGTCTCCCTTCAGAACACCTTGGTATAAGAAGATGTGGCCAGATGTACCATTTGGTCTTGCCAGTTTTCTGACAACTGAACCAGTTGCATCAAAGCAAACTACTGAGGGACATTTTTTGGTCAGTGCCTTATAAACATGTATCTGAGTTTGACTCCAATAGTGACAAAAGAATTTATCCAGACCAATATCTCTTATACTGCCACTGTTGGGTGTGCTATACTTTAATAACTGCAAAGATAGAACAGGGTCTTTGTCGCCTAACTCCAAATCTTTTCTCTCCTGCTTGGCTTTTCGTAAGGTTGCCAGGTTTGGAAGGTGACTTGGCTCGGGATCTCCAATATCCATCAACTCTGATGCCTTTGCTGACCTCCATACAGATGGTTCCATCCTGCCTTCACACAACTCTTCTGAAATCTGTGCACGAAGGGTTCCTGACATGAATCTTTTGGACTGGCCAGTGTGCAGGGAGATGTCGGCGCCTTCAATGGAACACTGGAGCACCATTGGGCTGTTGACCGTTGGCTCTCTGTCACATGTCATTTTAACACGACTTTGACACTCTTTACAGAAACCTGTGATGTCAATGTACTTGCTAGCGACAGTTGGATAAACTTTTGCTCTTTGGAATACAAATGTACAAGTGCTTTTCAACTTTTTCCAAACCAGATCATTAATTATATGACTCCATGTGCCAGGTTTTAAAATTGTGTAATTCCTTTTACCAGATGATGAAAACTTGTCATTATATTCAACTTTTTGTGGTATAAATTTAATCCATTCTTCAAATGGAACGTCGAGCTGAAAATCTGAACATTGACCAGGAGAAGTGGTGTCTGAGTCAAACTCTGTGTCCACAGGGCTTTCAGGATCACTTCCTTGATTAACTTCCAAGCATGACCAGATGTTGTGTCTGTTCAGCTTTACAAATGTGTACAGACTTTTTGCAGACATTTTATTTCCCAACTGCTGACTTATCTCTGTCCAGACAGCGGCAGCTGGAGTGGCTATATGGCCGTTTTCTAGAATGGCCTCTTTTGAGTTGCAGAGAACTGCGAAAAGAGACTCTCTGTCTACCGCTGGCTGTCGAGGCATCTAGTTAAAAAAATAAAAAGGCTTTGATTAGCATTGCTTAAAATAATCAGTGCCTACATGATTTCAAAAAAGCCACAAATTGTATTCTAGCAGTGTCTGCACACTTAAAATAGTCTTGACTTTAAAAAAATCAATTTGGTTTTCCCTGTTTAATTTCTAACATTTAAGCTAATTAAAAAATATATATTTCAATAATGCATTGTTACTTGAAAATGTAAGTACCTGTTAAATTTTAATTTTCCTTTGGAATAAATTTTTCAATTGAATTCAGAAGATGTGCCCTTTGTGCATATGCTTAATGATTCAATATAAATGTAAAGGCTGCAAGATGATGCCTCACTATGTTTCAAAAGGTTTGAAATATCGACTTATTACAAGTTTGAATTTAAATAAATGCATATATAAGCTAGCCCTGCATACATCCTCTCTGCTTTTATGGGGATAGATTGCATTGAGTCAATATTTTATGTGAAACCTGAGCATTAATTTACTTACCTTGTTCAAAAATCAAAATCGGGGTTGAAAAAATTCCAAAAATGACTTATTCAAAACGATTTGAGACCGCTAGATATTAACGAGAGGTTGAAATTACACTTGCTCTGTCGCCAAAACAAGATCGGGGTGGTGGTGGTGGGGGAGGGGGCTCACTACAGTGTGGATGGAGCCAATCCCAGTTGCGTGAGAACTATGTCAAAGTTCGCAAAACGTGGAGCTTTTCAAAATCCTTGAAGCCCATACACATTTAATGTAAGAAATTGGATAAAATGAAAGTCGTTGCATTGAAAATATATTTACTAAATATTAAGTACATTACTTGGATGAACTTTGAACCAATGACACATTTCCGTTTTACTCTGCAAAAACTTTGCTCAAGCAACTAGCAAATTGGCTGTGGATTTTTTTTTCTTCTATTTTTTGAACCGTTATAGGCTAATGTATATTTTTTACACGTTTGCTGCATAATCAGCAGACAGTACGTCAACAATGTAAATATAATTGTTCAGACCACCTCCGAAATCAAAGCACAGTTGAACAGGTTATACACATTACGTTAGAGTCAGGGCTGCATGTCCTTTGTTAGCAGGATTCAATTATTGTGGAGAGAAAACATTGGTATCTTGAAACATCACTTTAAATGAGACACATTTTTTCTTGTTCTAAGTCTTTATTGAAGTTCAAAACAAAAGATACACATTGTACAACAGCTGAAAATCTGAAGAATTAAAAGAACTAGCCCACTTTGGTTTGTTTTGGAGCATATGGGGGGATGGTGACGTCATCGGCCAAAATTATAACTTTTAATAACTCAAAAACGAAAACTGCACAAACGAAAATTTCAACTGCACAAACCTGCACAAACGGAGCACTAACGATCTAGCCCACTTTGGTTTGTTTTGGAGCATATGGGGGGATGGTGACGTCATCGGCCAAAATGATAACTTTTAATATCTCAAAGACGAAAGCTGCACAAACGAAAATTTCAACTGCACAAACCTGCACAAACGGAGCACTAACGATCTAGCCCACTTTGGTTTGTTTTGGAGCGATATGGGGGGATGGTGAACTCTAGATGACCTAAAAAATAATTTTTAATATCTCAGAAACCAAAACTGCACAAACGAAAATTTCAACTGCACAAACCTGCACAAACGGAGCACTAACGAACTAGCCCACTTTGGTTTGTTTTGGAGCGATATGGGGGGATGGTGACGTCATCGGCCAAAATTATAACTTTTAATAACTCAAAAACGAAAACTGCACAAACGAAAATTTCAACGGCACAAACCTGCACAAACGGAGCACTAACGAACTAGCCCACTTTGGTTTGTTTTGGAGCGATATGGGGGGATGGTGACGTCATCGGCCAAAATTATAACTTTTAATATCTCGAAAACGAAAGCTGCACAAACGAAAATTTCAACGGCACAAACCTGCACAAACGGAGCACTAACGATCTAGCCCACTTTGGTTTGTTTTGGAGCGATATGGGGGGATGGTGAACTCTAGATGACCTAAAAAATAATTTTTAATATCTCAGAAACCAAAACTGCACAAACGAAAATTTTAACGGCACAAACCTGCACAAACGGAGCACTAACCATTCAGACTATTTGCTGATTTTTTTGACGTGGGTGGGGTGTCAGCTTCACACAGCTTCATCCTCCTTCGTGATGGCATCTCCACTAAAAGCTCTCGGGCGTCAAAGCAAGCGGCGCTGGCTGCGTGCGCGTTCACGTCAAGCGCCGTCTTCCCTCTGACGTCACCGCCTCCTGATCAGCCGAAATCCCTGATAACGCGGCGCGCGCTCCCGCTCGGCTCTGAATGGGGGCTCGGTCCAGCCGGTGACAGCTCGTCCAGTCCGTCTGATCCACGGTCCGCCGCTCCGACACCACCGGCCGTCCTCGGGCCCCGCTCCTCCGGTTCTACACAGGTATTCAGGTAAGACGACAGCAGCAGGTGCAGGCTTTTCTCACTCTGCTCCCTTTTTCAGACAACTTGGTGCTTTGTGTCCGTCTCTGCCCAGGAATGAGAAATGATGGCCGGCTCTGCAGCAGAGGAGAAAACCTTCCGCCGGTTCCTGGAGCTGTTTGTCCGGGAGATGAGGCTGCCTCTGCAGGAGGGCGACCCGGTGCCGATGCGCCCCTTGTCGGACCTGGTGACGGAGGACGAGATGGAGGGGGAATGCCTGGACCTGTGCCTGCAGCACCTCTACAAATAGTTAAGAGACTTTACTTTGTGTCCTGGCATGCGCGCGTTTCCGTGTTTCAGGCTTTCATCGGGTTGCTTTGTTTATTCCAAACTGGGTTTTTCTGGTTCTGACACCTTCTTGCTTACCTGCTGCTTGGACGGAATGAAGGGTGTGTCCTACTCCAAGTTCAGACAAGAGTCTCTGCGGAGACGCTGTGGGGAATTAAATGGAGCCAAAAGCAGAAGTTAATTCTCGCCTCTCCCGCTTTGCCCTCCTCGCGTCACTTTGCGCATCTTGATCGTTTATTCGCTCATTTCTGCGCCGCTTTGCTGTTTGAGCTTCGTGCTGTGGAAGCTGGAGGTCTACAAAAGGTGAACCCCTGCTTTTGCGTAACAGCACAGCGTCATGGTGGTGTAGGAGGGGGAGGAAGCCATCGCTGCTGAGCGCATCTTCACGCGGGCTAAAAATAACCATCGGTTATGTTATTACAGCCGATCGTTACTAAAAACCCGCGCAGACACGCAGCCTGAACGGGAGGGAACTCCAGGTTCCGGTTCCTCAGTGAAACCCACTGCAGAGTTCGGAGTGTTGGGCTTTAACCTGGCAGCTGCTCGGATGTTCAACCGGAACCAGGAAAACTGGAGGAGCGCTTCGCTCTGATGCTGCCTGGCCTGGTTTAGAATCCAAAATAGGAGCAGAAAGTGTGCTGGGAAGAGAGAGGAGCCGGCCGGGCATGTAGGGCAGGAAGAGATGGGGGGGCAGTTGCACAAACCTCCACCTGCCAGCTGGATGCTGTTTGACTTTGCTTTGTCACGTCGCAACTAGGGCTGAAACCATTAACCGTGATTAATCGATTATTGAAGTTGTTGTTGAAGTCAACTAATTTAGTAATCTGTTAATCATCAACTGGAGTTTACAGACTCAAAACAGCCATTTACTAAAAGAACAAGACGACCAGAGCACAGCTGTACAAAATATATTTGCATTTTCCATTTCAGATAAAAAACGTTTGTAAATATGTTTTTCCTTCTGAAACTTTGGCTGCATATTTAACTCTGTAAAAAAAATCTGTTACTAAAGCACCTATCCAGTTATTAATTGGTTAATTGTACTCCAAGTAGAAAAAAGAATCGATTTACTCCAAAAACAGAAAAAACCTGAAGCAGTGAAATGAAAAATGTCAGAATAATCTGCAGAAAAATCAGTTACTAAAATAATCTTTAGCTGCAAATACAAACATCAGTTTATTTAATGAGGTTTTATGACAGACCAGCAATGCATGCAGGATTTTTCAAACATCTGAAAAGTGTGGTAGGCATCTGATTTCTGCTTCTCTGAGTTAATTTGTAGCAGATAAACTTTTTGTGCGCTGGAAGTTGTTTTGGTGTGAAAAAGTTTGTTTTTTTTACCAGCTTTCCACTAGAATCTCACCGATAAATCGGAGGGCCGATAAATTAGCCCAGATTTTCTTAATTTAAGGGAATTGGTGATCGGCCGATATTACCATGTGAAATTGGTCTTATTTATCTCCTGAGGTCTAAAAATTGCCACTTTCCCTTTTGCTTCACCACATTGACAACAGATAGATACTCCTAATGACTTTTCTGCCAAATTTCTTTTTATAAAACCAGAATTTGCAGTTTTGCTTTTTAAATATTTACGACTGGCCAGAAAATTTGAATTAGTTTACTGCAGGTTTCCGCTTCTAAAGATAAACATTTCAGCTCTACAATATTTCTAAATATTTCCAGCTCAAATAGTCAATTTTCAATCTGAAATTCTGAACCTGATTTGATCTGAGCCGTTTTTATTTCACTGTGGGTCAAGAGAAGAACCCACAGCCAGTTTCATCCAAACAATGAAAACAAATAGCAGAGTTAGCAGGTGGGGTCAGGGTCAAGGTGGGGGTCAAGGTCGGGGTCAGGGTGGGGGTCAAGGTCGGGGTCAGGGTCAGGGTCAGGGTCAGCCGTGAAGACGATAAAAACATTGACTGAGTGCTGAATGACAAGATCATTTTTCATAATATGCTGACTTTAAACATCATTATACTTGAACTTTTTTGTGTCATCTATGTTAAATGCATGAATATCCAGAAATTTGTGTTTTTCTCACATTATCAAACTTAGACCTCAAAATTAACCCTTCTAATTGGCATCATTCTTTTCATACTATGTTACATTTGCTCTCCACTTCTTGTTTTCTGCTTCCTGTTTTCTTCTTCCTGTTCCTTTCTTCCTACTTCCTGTTTCCTTCTTCCTGCTTCCTTCTTCCTGTTTCCTTCTTCCTACTTCCTGTTTCCTTCTTCCTGTTTCCTTCTTCCTACTTCCTGTTTTTTTCGTCCTGCTTTCTGTTGTTTGTTCCTGTTTCTTCTTCCTGTTTTCTAGTAGAGAAGCTGAGAAGCGACATTAAGAGATTCTCGGGTGTTTACATTTCTAAACAGAAACGTATTAAGTTCCTTTTATGTCTCATTTCTGTTCTGTTATGGCCACCATATTTGATTCGTTATCCATGGCTCCACTTCAGGTTGACTCATTTTAATCTAATAAACTACTAACCGACAATTAATCATAAGTTAACTAATTGTTTGATCCCTAATCCAAAATATTAATCTGTAGGAAACTTGCAGCTTTGCCGCAACTAATGATTATTTTAGTTATCAATTATTAATAATAATTAATAATTTAATCAGAGAATTAAGTGAAGTGGTTACATTTTATTTAACCACTTCAGCTGGTTAATTAACTAATTTCTGGACTATTGAGCGGACCTCACTATAAATCGTACCTACAAATAAAAAAAAAAAGAAAACTGGAAACGTACATAAGCCGCTGGTCTCTCAGTTTTCCACAAGGACGCAGCAGAGGGCAACATCCTAATAAATCTGCTGGATTTATTAAAGACGCAGCCCTGTGTCTCCAACAAACCATGGATTCGTTCACGCCGTTTACGTGCAGCGGCTCCATTTCCCTTCTGTTCTGCCAAAGGTACAGCCTTCAACTTAATAGCTGCGTCTTATGACTTTCAAAACATTTCTCCTGCTGCTAGCATGAGCTTGCTCTAAATGAAAATCAAGACTTCTTTGCTTTCCAATTTTTATTTCCAATTATTCACTTCCAGCTACAGAGCCCCCTGGTGGTTGAAGAAAAATCCACAGAAAAGCCACACTGGGCTACAAGCTGCCTGGTTCAAAACCTGGGAGAAAAGTAGCGGCTTATAGTCCGAAAAATACGGTACTTTATATAATTTAAAAACTGTTAATTTTTCTAAAAATAAAAAAGCAAACATTTTATTGCTCAAAATAACGTAGCACTTTAGCAAATGCTTGATTGTTTGTATTGATAAGACTAAAAATCACACGAAAGTGTGAAAAGCTCAGGCCTTCCTGCTCCACTTACTTCAGTACAGAGCAGAGAGGATCTGTTCATTATGTTTTGGATTAACACACTGATAACTGGATAGAAAATGTGTTTAGTTTGACATTTTCTCTCTCTTTTTTTTTTCTTTGCAAAATTTGAACCAGATGAAGCTAAAATGCCACTTGAAGAGTCCTGGGTTAAATATATTTTAGACTAAGAAGCTTTACATATTTATTAAACAGTTTTGGCATAATTACTGCTCTGAATATGATGTTCTTTCATTTTTCTTTTTGTCCACTTGACAATTAATCGATCACTAAATTAGTAATCTGATTAATTAAGAACCGATTCTGAGCGTGTTTCTGGTTTGATTTTCCTATTGAAGTTTTTGTAAAGCGACGCTGTCGGCAGTTTTCCACCCAAAGTGAAACTTTGTTGCTTTCAGGACTTTCAGGCTTTGGTCTCACATAGTTTATGAATTATGCTCTCAAACACAATTCATAAACTTCATAAACCATTTTTATGTTTTGCCTCCAATTTGTTTTGTGCATCTTGTTTCATGCTCTGATATTATCAACCTGCATACAGAACTGATCAGCAACTCCAAACGTTTGGGATAAATAATTATTGATTCCAGAAACAGATAGAAGCTCAACCAGCTGCTAGTAAAACACGCTAATGGTTAGCATCACAACATTTATTTATCAATTTATTCATAGATTTATGAGTGATGACATCACAACCGTTTCCATCTTGTTCTTGCCACTCTGAGTAAAGCAGCAACATTTCTGCGTTCTAGAATGCATTGGCTTCCAGATTCATTGCATGACTTAATAAAATCTTAGGTGAAATGTCTCATTCGATCCTCCTGGTTTCTGCCGGTTCTGATCTTTGCCTGAGGAAGATGCAGTGATGTGCGGTCAGGGGAGGCCATCATGGAAAATAATATATAATGATAAAATAATTTATATTGTTTTTTTCACTCTGTAGTTTGTACCATGAAGTACCTCTTTTTCATTTAGCTTAACCAATTCTGATTATTTTTCTTTAAAATCGCTGAATTTTCACATTTTCCTATTCAAATGCTCGGAAGCGCAGCGGGTGAGGCGGCAGCGGGTTGAGCCTCAGCTGGGATGGACCTTACCAGAGGGGCCGCTTTTCATTGGCTGATGCACATTCTACGTGGTCACGTGGGTGGCCGTCTCACAAACTCACGCTTCCCGTTAGCTAAGTACAGCATAATAGCAGCACTGACACAACTTCTACACCTTGAAGCTTGTCTGCTACACAGTCTTACGTTAGCTAAACTGATCAATATGCAATGTGTACTGTATCTGACACACACTAAAGATTTTATTTTAGCAGAAAAGGCTTTGGAATGTAAGCACCAAATACAGTGTCAATCAATCAACCATCGCTGTGTTCAGGGAAGCGCTGATTAATAATCCAGAAATAAATATCAAGCCTGGAAACTTGATATGGTAACGGACTGGATGTTATGTTTTTAACGTAATCTTTGCTCGTCTTGCTGGGGCGCAGGCGGTTGCCACGGTAACAGGTGTGCTTAAACCACAAAGAGAGAGAGAGAGTAAAAAGGTACGAGTGGTTTTGGGCTTATCACCTGTTCGGGTTATTTTACTTTTGTTTACCTTTGCTGTGGCGCATTACAGCCGCTGTAGTTTCTAAACGTTGGACTAATTACGTCGTTCGTTTGTGACGGTCGCATCGTCATTCATAACAAACATCAAATAGAACTAATAGATTTCATAAACTTTTAACAAACAAATGGCTTCTTTACCTTAACAGAGCTCTTTGGTTCCTCTTATCAGTCTGTAGCTTCTCATATTGAGGTCATCAAACCAAATTTAAGATCTACCATAACTGACTGACTGACTGACACCTGCTGGCCTAAGGTTTGCAACCAGCTTGTGACTGAGAAACCAGTAACCTCCTCCCAGATGATGACATGAACTTGTTATTTCCTCTGTCCATTGTAGTAGCTGATATATTGTGAAAATCCAGTAGAAATGATGCACTAATGGAGTCATGTTTACATAGAAACAATGCGCTACGAGGCTTTGCTTGTGAGACTTGCGGTCACGTGGGTCGGTTGTGGGCGGAGCTTGGTAAGGTCCATTGATCAACCTCTCACTAACTGCACTAGCTGCTATTCTATGGACCATACGCTCCTCCTGTCGGTACGCCGCCAATAAAGTGTTTGAAAAACATTTAATGTATGAACTGATATTCCATCATTTAGCTTATGTATATAACGTTCAGTGTTTTTTGTCACCAGCTGTGTGTGTGACGTGTTTCCTGTGCTGTGGAGGATCAGAAACCAGAGAACAGATTGGAGGCGAGGCAGGCAGTTCTCTGGCCTCATGGCAGGGGGCGCTCATGATCCCAGACATTGTGCCTCCACAGAGTAAGAAACGATAACAGCGAGCTAGCCGTGTAGCTAGCCGTGTAGCTAGCCGTGTAGCTAGCCGTGGAGCTAGCCGTGGAGCTAGCCGTGGAGCTAGCCGTGGAGCTAGCTACACAGTAAATGCAGCGACATATTTATGGTTTTCTCCTCTTACCACATCAATCATTTATTAATAATCGCAAAATAAACATTAAGTCTAAAACATACTACTGCAACAGACTGAATGTTCTGCTCTTTGTGTGGGAAATATTTCAGTTTTTCTTTTTTTTTTGTGGCGTTGTTGTCAGTTGCTATGGCAACGAGTCTGCGCGGAGCTGCGCTGATACAGAGCGAGAAAGAAGTGGTTTTGAATTTTTATTTAACTGTTTTCCCTTTGCTGTGGCGCACGAAATTAATAACATCTACATTTCCAAGTTTGATTGCGTTAACAGGGCCGTTTAGCGGCAGCGCGGCTAAGCATGACATGTAAAAGAACAGCGTTTTGCCCTCCAGCGTTGTCCGCATGCGCGAAATTTCCTTATGTAAACAATAACATGCAGGGGGTCTATATTTGTAAATCTGATTATGATTAAGTCAGTGCCTCACCAGCTATGAGAACCTCACCGCACATCACTGGGAAGATGGAACTGAAAATCTTTGAGCAGCATTTTGAGTTTCCTGTAGGAACAAAAAGCATGAAGAATATGTGAGCACTGCTAGTTATCCAGAAGCTGAAAGAAGCAGAAAGAGTCACCATGACAACCGATGACATCACAATCTGAAGTTTCCTGAGGTTTAAGACATGAAAACAAATCAGTTTGTGACAAAGTCAATAGAAATGTGGAGCAAAGGCCTTTTTGTTGCATAAATTTGAGTTTTGAAGTTTTCTTTTAGTAATTTTAAAATTCCTGAACTCTTCTTGTGAGTTTTAAGTTTTGCTGCATCTCAACTTTGTGACCAAGAGGAGAAAATTGCAATTTTACTCAAGTTGTTTTTACCTTCAAACCATATTTTTAAACCTGGTGAGTTTGTGAATTTAAATAAGACTTATGGTTCAAAGGTCACATTTTGCTTGGTTTCGAACTTCCATTTTGGTTTCTACTGTTTCCAAAAACAAACCAAGTGCTTAAAAAAACACTCAGCTGGTTTTTGCCAATAAGTTTATGACTTTGGTGTCTGGAAAACAAGCTGTTTCGAAACCTTCCTGGCTGTTGAATCATATTCAACTGGCACTGTGTTGATACCTAGCAACACCAGCTGATCTCCAGCGGTTGGTCAGCTGGTTTTTATGCTCTGTACAATGGCTGCTGGAAGTTAAGAGTTTTCTTGTTGACTTGCTGCATTCTGGTTGGCTCTGCAGGAGGCTCCACTGATGCTTTTCTAAGATGTATGGTTGCATAATTGCGCATCTAAGCATAAGCGTTGACTTGGGGGCATGGCCAGCAGCAGCTTGTTTGAATTTAACCCTAAAACAGCTCAGACTGAAATCTGATTATCTTAGAATGATTTGGTGTGTAAAGTATGGCAAACATGTAACCATCAATCCTGACCAAGGACAGGTCGCCATTAAAGAAAAAAAAGGATTTTATTTTAATAATTTTTTCTTTGAGTTGACCTGGTCTCAGACGAAATAAACAGACCAGAAAACAAGATGGCGGTTCTTGGCTAATATCCCTATGGAAACCCAAGAAGTTCATTGGTGAAAAAAAAAATCTGATTTTACAAAATTAAGCCCCAAAGTACAGAAAATTTGAATAATCAATAAAAGGGATTTATGTGTTAAAATTTATAGCCAGACAGAAACAAACAGAAACTAAGTCCAGGAGATAAACTCGGCACCGAGCCAGGAATACTTTCTATGGGAAAGGAAAAGAGAGAACACAAGAAACGGTTTGCAGTTTTAACCAATCAATATTTTATCCATCAAACTCTGTTTTCCATCTTTCATCTAAATGTCTGAGCCGTCTGCTGCGTCCGTGTTTGTTTTGCTCAGTTTGAAGGAACGCGGATCAGATTTCAGGCCTCGTTCAGAGCTAATGTATCACTTAAACTACCATTAGCATCGGCCATTAGCATCGGCTGCAGCCGCTTAGAGCCGCACTCGTCTGAACTGGCAGTGAAAACGCAGACCCGACAGCATTTCCTTTGTCTCCACATTTCCTTCACAGCGGCAGCAGTTGTCACAGTAACAACCAGACTTGGGTAATAATGACCCGCCTGGATCCAGCAGAAGGCTGAACGCCTTTCAGTCGAGCAGAAAGGTGTAGGTGGGTTTTAAAACAGTGATCAGACAATAACAGAGCAGATCAGCTTCAATAGTCATGCCGTGTTTTTCAGCCACTTATTTACCCGACTGGAGGAACATTTTGTGATGCTTGACTGGTGCTGATATAATTTAATGAAGAGGTAAATTCCTTCAATAAGCAAAACACATTTACTGCTTTTGATGTGTTTACCGATGAAATGACTGCGTTTCTTCATGAAAACCTGTTATTTTATGTTAATATAGCATTCAGTTTGATGTGGTAAGAACTTCAAAATCAAAATAAAAACCCTCACATTGATTGCTTTACCGCAATCAACGTGAGTCGATCATAGATTTCTTCATGCACGCTGGCTGGTTTGAACATGTTGCTGTTTTAAGGGAAATGCTTCCTGTCCATTGTTACATGCTGAAGTTATTCCTGTTATTTGGCTCCAAGCTTGAGGAAGTCCTGAATAGAGCACATTCACTGGGATCAAAGTGTGTTTTCACAGTGATCGTCTACTAGACTCGATTCAAACCAAATCACAACATCTGTCACATTGTCCAGGGTTTCAACTCTGCAGAAGACCTGCTGAGCCCAGAGGTAGGGGGCGCTAGAGCAGTCCACCAGCAGCTCACTATGCAAAGTTACAAAAATTCACAAACAGCCATTATAATTAGGAAATAAGAGAATTTGAGCTGAGCTGGCAGGGTTCAATGAGACAACTATAACCAACTATAACCAACTACAATAGCCATAACTAACTACAACCAACTATAACCAGCTACAACAACTACCATCCATCCATCTTCTTCCTCTTATCCTCGTCGGGGATGCAGGGGTAGCAGCTTCAGAAGGGAGACCCAGTCTTCCCTCTCCCCAGCCACTTCTTCCAGCTCCTCCGGAGGAATCCCCAAGGCGTTTCCAGGCCAGCCGAGAGACATAGTCCCTCCACCGTGTCCTGGGTCTTCCCCGGGGCCTCCTTCCGGTGGGACGTGCCCAGAACACCTCACCAGGGAGGCGTCCAGGAGGCATCCTGACCAGACGCTCCTCAACTGGCCCCTCTCGATGTGAAGGAGCAGCGGCTCTACTCTGAGTCCCTCCCGGATGACTGAGCTTCTCTCTCTAAGGGCGAGCCCAGACACCCTATGGAGAAAACCCATTTCGGCCGCTTGTATCCGCGATCTCGTTCTTTCGGTCATGACCCAAAGCTCATGACCATAGATGAGGGTGGGAACGTAGATCGACCGGTAAATCGAGAGCTTCGCTTTTTGGCTCAGCTCTCTCTTCACCATGACGGACCGGTACAGCGCCCGCTGCACCAATCCGCCTGTCGATCTCCCGCTCCCTTCTTCCCTCATTCGTGAACAAGATCCCGAGATACTTGAACTCCTCCACTTGGGGCAGGACACCCCCCCTGACCCGGAGAAGGCACTCTACCCTTTTCCGGCTCAAGACCATGGCCTCGGATTTGGAGGCACTGATCGCCATCCCAGCCGCTTCACACTCGGCTGCGAACCGCTCCAGCGAGAGCTGCAGATCACGACCCGATGAAGCCAAAAGGATCACATCATCCGCAAAAAGCAGAGATTTGATCCTAAGGTCACCAAAACGGATCCCCTCAACACCTTGACTGGTCCAGAGATTCTGTCCATAAAAGTAATGAACAGAATCGATGACAAAGGGCAGCCCTGGCAGAGTCCAACTCTCACCGGAAACGAGCCCGACTTACTGCCGGTAATGTGGACCAGACTCTGACACCGGTCCTACAGGGACCTGACAGCCCGTATCAAGGAGCCCGGTACCCCATACTCCCGGAGAACCCCCCACAGGGCTCCCCGAGGGACACGGTCGAACGTCTTCTCCAAGTCCACAGAACACATGTAGACTGGTTGGGCGAACTCCCAGAACCCTCCAGGACCCTGCTGAGGGTGTAGAGCTGGTCCAGTGTTCCAGAACCAGAACCAGAACCACACTGCTCTTCCTGAATCCGAGGTTCGACAATCCAACGGACCCTCCTCTCCAGAACCCCCGAATAGACCTTGCCAGGGAGGCTTAAGAGTGTGACCCCCCTGTAATTGGAGCACACCCTCCGGTCCCCCTTTTTGAACAGGAGGACCACCACCCCAGTCTGCCAATCCAGGGGAAAAAACAACTACAACCAACTATAACAAACTAAATTTCTGTGTTGAGAAAAAACCAGCAGCTGAAAAAGTTACAAATGTTTCAATTTTTGGTTTCCAATCCAACCGAGTGGAAAAACTTCAAGAAAAAAATTAAAAATCAAGATAAATTTACCAAACTCACAAATTTAAACTCCCTGCTGTGAAACTACCAGACAGAACAATTTTTAGTTCTAGATTTTTTATTAATTTCAGTGAAAACCTGCAGCCAGGTGAGACGGGATGGTGTGTGATGGTGTGTGTGGGCTTCCTGTCTGCTGGATGTGCTGCTAGTCGGAGGCAGCAGCTCTGGTGATTCATTCCAGTGTGTCATTACTTTGTCTCTGGGTTGAACATCTAATAATAGACGAGAGCAAGAAGAGAGATATCCCCGTGTGTGTGTGTGTGTGTGTGTGTGTGTGTGTGTGTGTGTGTGTGTGTGTGTGTGTGTGTGTGTGTGTGTGTGTGTGTGTGTGTGTGTGTGTGTGTGTGCATATAGTTGAAGCAGTTGGTATGTCGGGAGTCTGGAGGTGTGTGTGCGTTCAAACCAGCTGGAAGAAACATCTGAGAAATTTACAGTTTCTGTATGTGTGTGTGATTTATTATTATTGTGTGATTTATTATTATTGTGTGATTTATTATTATTGTGTGGTTTATTATTATTGTGTGATTTATTATTATTGTGTGGTTTATTGCCACTATGTACAAGGAACCATGAATGTTTTCTCAGTTTGGTAATAAATGCAATTAATTTGACTTGAATTAAGTCTCAAACTTACTGAGGCATAAACAGGAAAAAAATACAAAAATAAGAACATGAATTAGTCAATAAAATTTGTTTATTTAATGCAGTTAGCAAATATTGAGTAATCTATTATTCTATAGAAGCAAAGTGCTCTATTTGAGAACTTTGCTTCTATTTGAGCCAAAGTTCATCAAACGTTTGAATAAAAACCTAAAGTGGCTACGACTTTAGCCACGTTAGCAGCTAACGGCTAGCTGTGCTATTCCCTTTGCATTTCTAGTTTAAACGTTTGTAGTCCACAACTGTTTCTAATGTTTTAATATTTCTAATACTTTTAATGTTTTAAATGTTTTATGCAATGATTCTGGTCTGCCTAGTGAAAACAGTAAATGTTGCTAAAATGGTCAAACTGTTTTCACTTCTAGTTCAGTTTGTTTCTGAAGCACCAACATGTAGCAAATATCCAAATAATCAAGTCCAGTTCATAGCCAGTCATGGAGAATCCAGTTCAATTCAGTCAAAGTGAATTGAGTTCAGGTTTCCTGGAGGAAACTCAAAACAAACAGGTTGACTTGGAAAAGAAAAACACAAAGCTAATAGTAGCAAAAGAAAACGGAGAACTGAAGTTGGCAACAATAAATTCATCACTTTTCTCAGGAAAATCTGTTAACAGTGAACCAGGAATACTTTCTATGGCAATTAATCATTTCAACAAGTTGAGAAGATTTGATGATTTGAAGAAGGGATGTTAAATAATCCCTCTGCACACACACACACACAAACATACACACACACACACACACACACACACACACACACACACACCTGCGCGCAGTCAAAGGAGTGTGTGCTGATGAGTTTGAGGCTGAGTCAGACGCTGATGCTTCTGCTTTACTAGAATAACTTCCCACTAAATTGACTTTTATTTCTTTGTCTTTCTGCTCATACTGATAAATAGTTTTTCCAATGAAATGTCCGACATGATTCCATCTCCTTCTTTCTGTTTCATTCACAAATCTTTTGGTTTACTTTCTGATCGGAGAGTAAAAACACCGTTTCCCAGAATCCCCGCAATAAATCTGAAGACTTAAATTAAAAATGTGCAACATGAAGCGAGAACTTTTCTAAAAGCTAAAAGCCTTTCCAGCCACATTTGCTCTGGCAGCATCATGCCTCACTTTACAGCATCATTTGATGTCACAGAGGAAATTTGATTCAGTTAATTTAGCAGCAATTATTTATACTGGAACAATTATTTTAGCTATTGATTGATCTATTGATTATTCTGACAATTGGTCTGATTTTAAAAAAAATCTGCACTGAAGCTTCTGAATATGATATTAAAAACAAATTTTCCAAATGTGTTTTTAAACGTTTTATATTTGCAGCATCTTTCCTGGATCATTTGAAGCAAAAGAGAAATCTGCAGCTAAAACTCAAAACTGTTATTTTAAAATATAAATAAATAAATAAAATAATTAATTTATTCATTATTGGATAGCAAAATGTGCTTAATAGATTTTTACTTTTAATTAAGTAATTAATCATTTCACCTCAAACTGAGAATTTAATGTTATTGCAACCAGGGCTGAAACAATTCCTCGAATGATTCGAGTTCCTCGATTATTAAAAGTTCATTCATTTGTGTTTTATTATTTAGTGTTCCGGTGTTATAGATTAACTGGGGCTAAATTAACTGGCTGAAACCGATGGGCACCGCAGATGTTTCTAAATTGTAGGTGGCTGTGTTGATGCCTGTTGAAAAATGCTACTTGTGTGACAAAACTGTTTGCAAAACTTTACTATAAATCCCAGTTGACGCAAATATGTTTAATGTTACACGTGAAAATTATGTTTCAAAACAAGTTTTTACAGAGCAGCGTTGAGTTCGCTTCGAAAACACCGCATTGGAGCAAAACCAGAACAATGAATAACAAGACAATCACATTCAGGTTCACTAGAATAAATTAATTTCATCTCATGAAATTAACATGAACATCCACAATGTAAACCTAAGTGGAAGCTTTCTGCTTTTTGTAACCAGCTCTGATCAGAAAAACATTGAAATTGACTCTCTAGTTCCTGTAATGTGATTTATTAACACTTCTAGCCCAGTGTGTATTTCTGGATCAGATCCTGCAAGGAAACCTCACTGTTTCTGAATTTTCATCTTTTTTTAGAGACAAACAATGAGCTTGGTGTCATCATATTTAATAACATTTAAATCACATACCTGATGACGTTGCTTGTGGTGTTTAAAATAGGGAGGAATATCAAGTAATGTCGATAAGTTATAGTGCAATAAAATCTCATCTAAATGATATAAAGTTAACGGTAGGGTGACCAGACGTCCTCTTTTTCCCGGACATGTCCTACTTTTCAGACCTAAAAAAATGTCCGGGGGGAAAACAACATAGTCAGTGGATGTTTTTAAACATTCTATTTTTAATCCCATGTCTCTTCAACATTTATGTCGCTTTCAGGGATTAATCTCTGCTTTGAGATCAGTTTACGGCATCTTGAGATCTTCCTTTGACGAGTTTCAATCTCTGAGGCGACAGATAAATCAGGACAAGTTCTGAGTAATTTACCTATTTTGGTGATTTTATACCAATAAAAGTCTTTCTAATTAGTTATTCCCGAGATCTTAATGAGTGTCTTCCGGACTTGGATAGTATTTTTGCAGAATTTGTAGGTTTTTTTTAACCTTGTCGCATTATTTATTGCCTGGTTCGGTAAAGGGGTCCTAAAAAGCCACGCCCACACAAACATCTGCGTCTTCCAGATGCCGCCACCAGTTAATTTAGCCACTCGTTAATCTCTAACACCTGCCGGGTTGTTATTCGCGTTGCACAGCGCTCTCATTTCCGCCTGAGTTGTGGACGAAAGCTAAGTGTCAGCAGCATAACGTCAAATTTTCAAGTTCGATCTGAGGATTTTAGTGACTCATGATAATATCCGGGTTTCTTTTAATCGTTTTTCGGGGGCCAATAAGGATCCTTAAAATGACGGGAGCGATGCCTAGAGTACGGCAGCTTTTCTCCTAATGGAGCTGCTGCCTGGTGGCGGCAGGATTATTTGTACAGGTGAGCGGATCGACTGAACACGGCGGGCGGCTGTTCTGTAGTTGATGTGTGGGTTAGTTTTAGTGTGGCTTTACGGAGGAACCGGAAAATGACTTTCATTATTGGAATAGTGACGTCACATAGCTGGTAGAGGAGTTTCTGTGACGAAGGAAGGTGTCAAATCTTGTCGAAGGTCAGAGTGTGTGTGTGTGTGTGTGTGTGTGTGTGTGTGTGTGTGTGTGTATATATATATATATATATATATATATATATATATATATATATATACACATATGAACGGCATGTGTGTCAGTCAAACATACAGCAGACCAAACACTGGAGCTCGGCTGGGGTTGCTAGGCAACTGGGTTGGCTGGGGTTGCTAGGTAACGACGTAGTGCCTGTGGAATATGGTTTAACATTAATGAGGTTTTTGTAAACTTTGCAAACACAAAAGTTTCTAAAGTTTTGAAACCTTTCTATTGCTTAAAACGTTGCACGGTTTTTAAGTTCTTCACTTGTTTTTAGAAACAGTTCAGAGCCAAATGGAAGGGAAAAAAATGCAAAATGTTAATTTTGCATTTTAGTTCCCCTTTATTTTAATATATTGCAAACAAAATTAGTTGAGTAGAAACAATTCATTTCTTAAAATTGAAAATGCGTAGCGCTCTGGTGTTCTGTCCAACATGACATGTTGTTCATCAACATTTTGTTGTAATTTTTTGTTTGTTGTTGAAATATATTTTATAAGAAAAATAGAATAAAAACAGATACTGCAATGGCTTTGCTTTGTCAAACTTGAAATTCAGATTTTTAATACTTTCTGTATTCTCAGTTAAGTGTGTAAATCTGATCTGATCAAGTTTTACTTTTTATCGTTTTTCTAAATTGGAGGCAAAGAAGTGACGAAAAATGTCTGACATCGCCGAAGAATTTCTGAGTTTTTTCCCGACCGTTCTGTGATGTCGGCTCTTCGGCATTTCTGGCCATTTGTTCATTTTCCTGCTTTAACTAGGACGTCGCAGGTCAGACGCTCGGATTCAGCGGCAAGGTAGAGTCACAGGGATGTATTGAGAGCATCGCCATGGCAACAATCCAGAGCAGAGATGCAGTCCAGAACCCAAAGTGGATCTGCAGGGACGATTTTCTCACTTCGTAGCAGGAAAAAAAATCAGACCATCCAATAAAGTCCCACTTGCACCGTCTAAGAATGAGTGACCTCGTTTCCAGCTGAACTAGTTTCAAACACAATACACACTGCAGCATCAGACTCGCTGTACACAGAATCTGTCATGGAAGCTCCCAGTTCAAATCCATCGTCCTGAATGGAGGGAAGGTGAAGAACGCTGACATGAACTGGAGGCTGACGGCTCGTTAAATGGAAGTCCTACTTTCCCTGCTGCCATCTGTCGCTCCGCTGGCGTCCACGTTTTAATCAGAGCAACATCCAGCCGGGAGATCTGCTCTCCCTGGAGAAGTTCATCCTCTGAGGCTTCCACTCTTTCTAGAGCAGCTTGAAAAACTCAATCACTTTGTGTGGTTCAACATCTTCAGAAAGTATGTTTTTAATTTTTTTTTGTACTTCCATTTGGTTCTCAACTCCTCCTACAAACATCTTTAAAAAATACCAGGCTGTTTTTTGACAATGTTATTATTTTGTAAATGAGCAGTTTCAAAAACCTTTGGAAAATAACGTCACAAATCAGCAGGCTCTGCCTGTTACCTAGCAACCCCGGCTGATCTCCAGCATTTGGCCAGCTGGTTTTCCTGCTGTATCCTCTGTACAATGGCTGCTGGAAAAGTCAAGAGTTTAATTGTTGGCTTGCTACATATGGGTTGGTTTGCAGGAGGCTCCATTAATGCTTTTCAAAGATGCATGGTTGTATAATTGCGTGTCAGTTTGCAATGTAAGAGCTGAGTGGGCGTGGCCAGCAGCAGCTTTAGGACCCGACATGCTTCATGCAAACTGGAGAAATCGGTTCTCCGATTAAGAAAAATTGCAACATTTTAGGGCTGCACAGTGGTGCAGTTGGTAGAGCTGCAAGAAGGTCCTGGGTTCGATTCCCGGCCCGGGGTCTTTCTGCATGGAGTTTGCATGTTCTCCCTGTGCATGGTGGGTTCTCTCCGGGTTCTCCGGCTTCCTCCCACAGTCCAAAAACATGACTGTCAGGTTAATTGGGCTCTCTAAATTCTCCCTAGTAGTGTGTGTGTGTGTGTGTGTGTGTGTGTGTGTGAATGGTTGTGTGTTCTGTATGTCTCTGTGTTGCCCTGCGACAGACTGGTGACCTGTCCAAGGTGACCCCGTGACCCCGCCTCTCGCCCAGAACGTAGCTGGAGAGGAACCAGCAACCCTCCTGATCCCATTAGGGACAAGGGTGACCAGAAAATGGATGGATGGATGCGACATTTTGTTTTCAGAGTTGTGCGCCTGCTGAACTCGACGCCAGTTCAGGCAGGTTCTGATCGGGTCGGATCGGGCCGGGTTGGTTATGAAATCCAGGTGATCGGCAGAAATCGGCCTCATGGCTGATCGGTAACGGAGCATCCCTGATATTTAATGTTTTGAATTTAAGACAAGAAAAGTTTTAAATGAATTACATGAACATTAATGCACAAGGTAAACATTTGTAAAAGATTGGTTGCGTAAAATATGAACAGATGTCGACTGTCCACTATAATATTACAAATTCTGAAATTCTGATAGTTTTTCCATATTTTACAGTTTACTAAAAGTAGCCTGAGCTAGCTGTGACAAAACCTGATTACATATTTAGAAGGCATGAGATTCTCCATGATTTAAAATATTTAAATTATTATACATCATAAAGTGGAGAATCTGAAAGATACAAACTCTTTGTTTTTAAAAGTCAAATGAGTTTGAATGTATACACTGTAAAAAAATAATCAGTTACCACAAAATATATATTTTAAAAATTCTTGATTCCTTTCTCTCCAACTGTTAAACTTAGCATGTTAATGGTAATATAGCATGTTAACATAGTATCACGCCAATGCCGTATGAGCATTTTCAAGAAAGCATGCTAATAGTATTACTAAGCATGCTAGCATTAATGCTAGCATGTCAATGCTAACTTGATCTTGACAACAGATTTCTGTTGGATTATTTGTACATTTGTACCCTAACGACTGCTTTGTTATGTGTAGTTTAGATTTATATACATTATAATAAACGTTGTGCTGCAGTTATTGCAGCAGTCGGTGCTTTTAAGATGCAGCACATTGAATGAGTGGAGCAGGTAAGGACAGATTTGTTTCATAATACTTTATGCAAGTGTTTGAAGACAGATGAATTAATTATAATTTACTCTCCTGTGAGTAAGAGTCGGAAGACGTTTCAGCTAAAGCTGAGCTCTGCTGTGATCCAGTAGAATTGCTACAGTCAACAAAACTATTTACAGAAAATTACAATATCAAACTCAAATATCCACATTAGTCACACACATCTTTCAGCTGTGTCTCTGAATGGAGAAATAATTTTTGAACAAAAATTATTCTCCATTCTAGTAAAAAATGAGGAACATTGAAACTTTTCCGCTGTCCTCCAAACGATCCATGACTGTCATGATCTGGTCCTGTTGGCCCAAACTGGCAGCAAAGAGGAGCAGCCAGTGGCAAATCATGCAAATATGGGGAAACATGCAAACTCTGCACAGACTGAGAGCTTTGCTGCTAAACTAGCAAACCGGTTCAAAAAGACAAAGTAAGCCACTGCTGCTGAAAACGTATGTTGCAGGCAGCCTATCGATAAACATAAGAAGTAAAACACTTTTAAAAAGTGTGTTTTTTGTCTGTGATTAAATAAGAGGCTGAACTTTGCAAGTTCGAACTGTAGTTTTACTCGGATGACGTTATCTGAAGTAAACTATAACAGTCGTAAAACTCTTGGAGGCACCAATCTGATTCTATTGGTGGTAAAATGAAGAAATGCTGCTGGACTCAGCAGAACCTGGGAACAGTTTCCCTTTGTGATGTCACTTAAGACATTTGCAGATTTTAATCTTACTGATTTACAACAAAATGAACTGAAAAGTATGATGGTACGTTTATATATGACAAACTATATTTAAAGTTCGTTTTGTTGATTTCACTAAAACTTTGACCAGCAGCTTCAATCTGAGGCTTAAAAATGATTTTTGTGTTTTGTTCAGTGGAAAAGTTTGATAAATTGACAAAATCTGGACCGATGTTCACAAGAATAAAATCTGAGGATAAAATATTTCATAAATATAACAAACTATGTGCTAGAGGTGCAGTTATGTGAAATTTAATTGTCAAATATAAAAAAGCTTTGTTTAGTCCTCTTGCATATTGACAGAACTGACAGAAACTAAACTGTTTATGGATTAATATCAAGGCAGAATAAATATTTGACATATCAAAGTATCTGCAATTTTCTCTGCTTTAATGCAAGTCATATTTTATAGAACTCAGATAATGACTCTGCGTAGCGATGCTAGCTGTAGCGGCTAACGTCGATGCAGCTGGCAGCACCAAGAACATCAGATGTTTCATACCACACCTGTTCAGTCCAGATTAGTCAAAGTTTAGTTTGTTTGCCTAGAAAGTCTGGTCCAGTTGTTGTTGATGCTAATTGACCTCTGACCTCTGGTCCTCTAAACCTCAGTCTGGTTCACTTTGAATGTAAACACCAAGCGGACCAGAGACTGCTCCTAAAGCAGGAAGTGGACTACAGCGCAGGGCATTCTGGGTAAATCCAACCAAAGCTAACATGTTAGCCTAGCGCTAGCAGCAGAAATGTCTCCTGGTCTTCAGACAAAGACTAAAGAGAAATCCTCCAACACTAAAATCTGACGCCTCCATCTTGTTTCCATCTGGTGAAGAAGGAAGTTGCTCTCAGTGTCTTCAGAGGTTTTTGTGTGGTTTCCTTCAGTGGTTGTTGGTGCAGCGCCCCCACAGGCCAGGAGGGGAACAGGTTGGTTTGGGTCAGAACCACAGCAGCTGCAGGTGGAGCAGATGTTCTGGTTCCAGTAGAACTGGGTCGACCGGACCGAAGGAGGAGAAAAGTCCATAAGCAGCAGGTCTGCTGTTTGTTACTGTCCTTGTAGCTGGTTCTGTTCAGAATGAGAGTTTTTCCAGCAGCGGCTCACAGTGAAGTCTCTAAAACTGGCATAATTACTTTCAGCTCTGGAGAGTCCCCATTTTTGGAAGTGCAGTGACCTTCAAAGTATGCAGTGTCCTCCTTTCTTTCTCACTGCATTACGGTCACTTTAACCGATGCTGCTGCAACCCCACAGTGCCGGGAGTCTTTGTTCACACAATGTGCCCATGACTCAAATGATGAGTCATGTGTCTGTGGCAGGTGTAGTGAATGCAAAGCAGTTTGGTTCACGCTGTAGGCCAGAATCCCTGCCTGCTTGACCTTGGAGAAACAGTTTCAGCTGCCTGACAGCAGCAGCATGCAGGAGGATAACCCGCTTTACACTGCATGTAGGATCAGTTTTAATTTAAAGTCATTTTAATCAAATTTTTCTGAAGCTGCAGTGTACAGTGTAATAAAACTCATTTTTGTTTTGTGTTCAATGAGATTTGAGTTCAAAATGCTCTAACCCAACCAGAGCCTGTGGTCTGCAGCTCCATCAGGGGGAATCCCTGGTTCTGCAGTAACAAAGGAAATGTTGTTCTCAGGGTAAAAAGAAAAAGCGCTATGGCTTTAAACGTTCCCTTTTATAGATATTCTTATCATAGATACTATTTCTCTATCAGCCTATAATCCAGCCTTTTTTATTATTCATCTACTTTTCCATAGAGAAAAAGAAAAGGCGGAACGTATTGAGCTCAACCCAATGAAGACCTCACAGGTTAGATTCCCGAACCTGATGACCTTTGACCCCGCTCTCCTGATGGACTTTTCTGTCTGATCGCTCTGAAATAAAAAAAGCTTCTAGAGTGAATAAATCCTTCATAAAAAGAAGGAACAATAAATTTGCTCCACTTCCAGCTGCTGTGGTTCTTCCTCTAAACAAACTGAAATGATTGTAAATAAATTATTTTTACTGATTGGTCTTTGGCCTAAACAAAACATGGTCACCACATTTATTTCTCCAAATCATTCTTAGATAATCAGATTTCAGTTTGATCAGTTCTGCCTCTTTAGGGTTGCTGTCACTTTAAATCCAAACAAGCTGCTGCTAGCCCCCCCCGCCCCCCTCAACTCAGCATTACACTGACAGACAAAATGGCTGCCAACAGATGAACAATTACATTGAAAAGCCTTAGTAGAGGCTCCTGCACAACCAATCAGACTGCATCAAGTCAACAAGTAAACTCTTGTCTTTTCCAGTAGTCATTGTACAACAACGGAAAACCAGCTGACCAAACACTGTAGATCAGCTGGGTTGCTAGGTAACAGTCTGGGCTTGTTGCTAGGTAACAGTCTGGGCTTGTTGCTAGGTAACGGGGCTGCCTCTCCAATGCGAATTAAATTCGGGAGGTTTTTGAAACGACTCGTTTTCCAGACAACAAAAAAATTATTGCCAAAAAATGACTGCATGTTGTTTTAGGCAGTTGACACACAAATGAAGAATAAAAACGTAAATTTTACAAAATAGAAGCTGCCATGCTGTTTCTCTCCTGTCAGACATGACAAAGCGATGAAACCAGCGGTGCTTCAGTTTCAGTATGACGCCCCCTGCAGGCCGCCGCCTCTCCACCAGCGATCCAGCCGGTAGGTTGCATAACGCAGCCCGAAGGTTTGGTAGGAGCCTCTCTGGGAATGGTGTGTACGCTGCAGAGGTTGATCTGGAATCTGACTGAAACAGACTGGAACCATTTCAGAAACATGACGCGCAAAGCTGCGCCTCGTCTTCCTCACTCTGCCACATTGAAAGTCTCCGTGGTTGAAGCTGTAGACTGAGCTGTAGACACACCAGGCCAGGCTGCTGACAGCTGCTCTGAAGGTTTTCTCCTTTCTAATTTTCTGTCGGATGAGCCGCGCCTCTCCTAGCTCTTCGTCTGGAAGTGGAGCGCCGCTGCTTGCAGCTTGGCTCGCTGACGTCTGCGGTCCCAGCGGCTCCTTCGTTTCCGCACCGTTTCATGCTCAGAGTTACATCACAGCAGCTCTGGAGCGACCTGAGGTCTCCTCGCTGACATCTGGGCAAATCACGTTGCTCAGGTTTTACCGTTTAGTGCCGACAGGCAGCACGTCTGTTCTGCTGCTCTGAATGCAGCTCATTTTATTTCTTGTTAGGCATTAATCCTGTCATTTATCTTTTATCATGATTAATGACAAAGTGGATTTATCATTGTCATGGTTGTTTTAAAACAAATCCTAGAATATTTTAATATTCCAGCTTAATGTTTCCTGTTTGCTTCGTCATGGAGGAATAAAACTTTGTGGATTTTTCACAAACGACTTTTTGGCCGTGAGAAAATCAGCTATTTTAGTATTTAAATGATTTCCAACTGGACCGAAGGTCAAGTGACTGACAAACTCTGTGCTGATTGGTCTGTTGGTTTGCTGTTTGTTTAGTTTCTTTCTTCCTGTGTGTGTGTGTGTGTGCGTGTGTGTGTGTGTTTTGTCTGGGATTATATTCATGTATTTGTAAATGAGTCTACAGGTTCATGTGCTCTTGTTAAAATCAAGACATTAAAACTCGTCACTCATTTTCTTCACTGTTTGGTGAAAGCATCAATACATAAGAATACATTTGAAGTTCCAGTTCCAGACGTTATAAATAGGAATGTTTTTTAATTTCCCCACAATGACTCTACACTCATATTTATCTATAAAGATTGAATTAATAGTTCTTATCGACATCTCAACGCTGCTGCAAAATATCGTGTTCAAACTTTAAGTCCATGTCACCGCAGGATGAATTTACATCATTTATACATTTATTCATTTTGCAACATGCAAACCCACAGCGAGGCGGCCATCTTGAAGTTCCTCCGTTTAGTTTTTGTCACAATTAATCTTGATGAGCTGAAGCTGCTTCGATCTCAGCAGCAGGAGGTTTTATGAAGGTTACCCAGCTTTTATTTTGGTAGTCCACTTCCACATCCTGTGACCTAGATATTTAGTTGTGAGCTAATTGTTTAGAATAAATATTTAACTTGCTAAGTATTTAGCTAAGCTCAACATTTAGGCTCAAACTAAATATTAAGTTTGAAACAGAATTTGATCTTATTTTATGAAAATAAGACTTGGAAAAATAAAGTTCCTTTTATGACTAAATAATCCATCCGTCCATCTTCTGTTCACCCTGGTCTCTATGGGGTCAGGAGGAGCTGCTGCCTCTCCAGCTACGTTGTGGGCGAGAGGCAGAGTCACCTGGACAGGTCAGTCTGTCGCTGGGCACTAAATCACCCAAATTATTGCTTTTAACCTCGACTGTGTAGCTTTACAAATTCCTCCCCATAAGATTATTAAAAACACTTAATAACAAACAAATATAAACAAATAATACAAAATACCATTCTCAAACACACCTGGCCAAAAATTTGATATAGTCGATAATCGATATCCGGCTCCTGCCTGATGACCAAACCAATTCCTGCAGCAATAATCAATTAATCAATTAATCGTATTAGCGCGATTAACTCCAATCAGGCTGATAGTTTCCAACTGATGTTTAATCAACAAGTGCAGTGTGAAGGTTTGCTTCATTTCTTTTTACTTTCGTTGAAAATCTTCACAATAAAAAATGTTGCAAACATTTTGCACCAGAACTCATCGGCGAGTTTTTCCCAGGTTTTGTTTGACCTGTTTTCTTCTTTCATAATTCATTTTGCTTTTGGTTTGTTTGTGTTTTTTGGGTATTTAAAATGTTTTCCAGTTCCAGTATTACATTTTCTTTAGAAATTAGTTTATTGATCTTTGACAGGTTGTACTTGCATTATTATCTCATCAATATATTAGTTTAAAATTGTCTCAGAACAACAACGTCATTGTTTATTGCAATAATCCCAGGATGATATATCTGGACCGGCTTAGAGCGCCCCCCTCTGCCCAAACTCAAGCAGCAACAAGAATGAAGATAAATAAAAATCTGATGTTAAAGCTGCAGTAGCTTTTATGAAAATATTTTTTACTTATTTGTTGGATATGTCTCCAGGTTGTGACAGATAATTGGTGAAAAGTTTCGTATCCTCAGTTTTCTCCCAGTGCTAACTGGAAGCAACCAATCAGAGCCAGTAGGTGGGAGTTAGCGCTGTAAATCACTGTCTTTGTGGCGCTGCTCAAGAAGAACTTTTATTGCTGCCGTTTATGTAAAATCAACTTTTTGGATTTTCCATCATATTTTTATGCCTTTCCCTGATGTGTAGCTTTGATTCTTTCATGTTTGAGAAGTCCATTAGTCTCCATGGCAACCATTCAGCTGGTTGGACCTAGCCCCGCCTTCGAGGTGCAGCTCCTCCCCCACTCAGCTCCTTCAGACTAGCCAGCAGCAATTAGCAAACGTCTGGAACTGCTGAGCTCATTAGGAGCTGCTGCTCAGAGCGACGCTGGTAAAAACGTTAAAGGGTTAATAGAGGAGCCATGTTGAGATGACTTCCTGGAGGCGGCACTTCAGAAACAGCAGGAGCTTCTTAAAGAGACAGTTTTAATTTCAAGGACTTAAATCAGGAAGTCAAATGTCTTTTACACTGCAAAAACACAAAACTTCACGAAGTACTTGACTTGCTTCTAATGTAACTTTTTTTTATCACACCTGAAATAAGTGAAAACTAAATCACAAGTAACTTTTCAGCAAGAAACAGGAGTTTGTTTCACATGAGTAGTTTCCTTAATATTGAGAAATAAGTTCTAATCGACAGATTGACATTTTTCTGATGTTTTAAAGTGAAATAATCTGCTGGCAGAACTGGAACTTTTTAAATCAGTATTAACAAACTTCTGAAAATCCTGTTACTTGTAAGTTAGCTTTGTCTTATTTCAAGCTAATTAAGATATTTGCTTAAAAACTGGATCAAAAATAGTTGTAAGATTTTGTGTTTTTGAAGTGTCATATTTGATATGTGGAACATTTCTCTGATTGTGCTGTCACTCTCCGAGGGCGGCACTGCGTTAGAAGGAGGTGAGGCAACGCAACAAGATTTGGTGGAATAAGTTTTATTGGTGCTGCAGGTCACCAATACACCAACACCCATTTCTCCTCTGCACAGCAGCTGGCTTTATCTTTTGGCCACTTCCACCCACACCAGGTGAAGGGGTGACAAAACAATAAATTATTTACAAACCCAACACAAAATAAATGGCACAAATAAATATTTACATGCATGCAAATTAGAAACAACTAACCCTAAAGTCAATCAAGAAATTAAATCAAACTTAATAAAACTTCAGAGCATTACCCTTCTTGGCTCACATGGTATGCTCCACCCTTCTAAGGAGACACAACAGGAAGGTAAACCCCGATTAACACAACACACAACTGAAATAAAGAAATGAATCAAAAAGTATCTGTTCTATAAATAAATATCGATTAATAGGGATGGAGCCCCTGGTCTCCATCACATGCTGCAAAATGGCTTCTGTGCCTGGAAAACATAATGCTGCCCCTGTAATCTCTGTGATGATGGGATCTGCATGACTGTGACATAATT
Source organism: Gambusia affinis (assembly GCF_019740435.1). Taxonomy (NCBI): domain Eukaryota; kingdom Metazoa; phylum Chordata; class Actinopteri; order Cyprinodontiformes; family Poeciliidae; genus Gambusia; species Gambusia affinis. The sequence continues at coordinate 26,875,541 of NC_057882.1, forward strand.
GTCTAAAAGAGCCTCAAAGCTTTTCGTCCAGTTTTTTGTATCTGGACGCCTCAGCCTGGTGGAAACGGAAAGAGGGGAAGAAACAAAGAGTTTTACCCTCGGCTCTGCAGAAAGGATGTAACTATTTGTTGATTTCCGGCGACTTCAGCAGATCCCTGCTGCTCTCCATCGAATGCCAGAGAGCCTTGTAACAGACCAAAGCGCCACATGGTGTGTGTGAACCAAGGAGACAAATTAATTCATCAAAGTCATTTAAAAAACCTTTTTGAAGGGAGTCAGAGCAGAAAATGCCACAATCTGAGGTATTCCTGGCACAGAGTTTGTTATATAATCCTCTCATGCCCTCTTGAGAATATTGTGTTCACATAACACTAATTCAACATTTCATTTGGAAATACGCTTGAAAAAACGGCTGGTAACAGCCTGAAGCTTTTCTCTCTGATGCTTGGAAAAAAGGCAGCGGTGCCTTTTAGGCCGGATCTGAGGAATGCCGTTGATCGGGGAACGCCGGCCAAACGGATCCGAGCGAGTTCCCGTGGATCTCCTCTCTCACCTCCACTTGGCTCAGAAAAGGCTCAATATTTCGAATAATGAAGTGGGAGCTTGTTCTGATCTGGCAGCAGGAGGAGCGTCGCTGCCGACTGTCAGTCACTTTCCTCTGCGTTGCGATGGAAACAACCTTGCTGCTCCGCTGCGGGGCTAATTCTGTAGAAGAGAGGAAGCTTGTAGAAAGCGACGAAGAAAAATCTGCACGCATGAGTCATCTGCTAACACGTTGAGGCAGAGCCTCGGTACGATGGCTACGCAGAGCAGGACTGCAGTTCACAACCGCTTGCTCCTCATTCTACTCTAGTTTTATTTTGCTGGGACTTTGTCTAATTCAGTTAGTTGTTTAGGTTTGTTTGCTACTTTTTATTTGCTGTTATTAGTTACATATTGCTCAGTTTTAGTTTTTACATGCTAACAGAAAAAGGTCAAATATTGTGATTATGTAAAAATTGATTAAAACTCTGACAATGGAAAATTGTCTGTTTTGGAGTCTGGATGATTAATGATTAATCAACTTTTATAATTGATTAATGACATTATTGTTTCAGTCTTATTGTCGAATCCCCTTGCTAAATAAATGTTAAAATAGATCCATAAACATCCATCATTACTGCGCTGCTGTTCTTCTCATTGTGACCATGTAATAATCAGCAAGAATAAATATGCAAAAAAAAAAGATTTCTGCAAGAAAATCTGAGGAGCATCGAGAGTCTAACAGATGAAACGATCTGTTTTATAATTAGCAGAAATGTTTGACAGGATTATATTTAGTGGTGTCAGGGAACGGCTTTCTCTTTCTATTAGCAAAAATGCTTTTAAAAATGTTTACATGGGCGTGCTGTGGTGGCGTAGGGGACAGTGCGACCCACGTTTGGAGGCCTTCAGTCCTCGACACGGCCGTCGCAGGTTCGATTCCCGGACCCGGCAACATTTGCCGCATGTCTTCCTCCCTCTCCTTTCCCCTTCCTGTCAGCCTGCTGTCATATAAGGGACACCAGAGCCACAAAAAGACCCCCTGGAGGGGAGGAAAAAAGGTTTTACATAGTTATACGTGTTGGTCGATCATTTAGATTTTCAATTCAAAACCCCTTTCTGCTGCAAAATTATTGAATAAAACTGGATCTGAGCTCAACATCAGAAATTCATAGTTTTTAACATTCATCCATCAGATTGGAGCAAAATGTTTCAGAAGCTCTAACTCAGAAAGCGACTGAAATGTGGACTGTAGATGCTAACATTAGCATTTGCTGCTAGTGCAGATGCTAGTATTAGCTACTGTTGTGGATGCTTACATTGGGGTTAACCGCTACTGTGGACACTGACATTATTTTAGCTGCTACCTGTTAGCATTCAGATGCTATTTTAGGGTAGCACAACTTTGCTGATATGCTAACTCCTTTTAGCTTATCTTAAACACAACAGGAGTGTTTTCCAATCAAATCGTTTGAAGCAGAAATGAACCCTTTTTGGGCCAAGAGAAGACGTGCTCTCTGGTGCGTCAGATTTACGGGCGTACCAGAAACACAATACAAAGGTTCTGCTCAGGACTTTTGCTTGTGGAAAAAAAGAACGTAGTAATTGGGTTGAAATTTTAAGGCATTAAATTAATAAATGACTAAAATAATCAAAATTAATGCATTGAAGTTTCCGGCCTGAGAATAATTTCTATAAGTTCATGTGAATGCTTTTACATGAATTTATAACAACATTTACAGTAAACAGCAAAATGAAAAATTCTAGACAAAATGTTCTGAGATGAACTTTATGAAGCTTCATTAAATTTGGCAAAACATAAATTGAAAGTTTGAGGAAATGGCTGGAAAATCTTCCTTCAAAACCTCAAATGACTGAGTTGAGCTGAAAACAAAGGAAGCATGTTTGTGCTGCTGTTATTTATGATGTGTTTGTGTTGCTGCTGTGGATCTGCCATGTTTGCAGTTCTGTTTTCTCTGAAAACACCAGAGCAGTGGAAGGTCTGATCGCTCCGGCTGGTTTCCAGTTGAACCAGTTGGAGATTAAGCTCCTCTGTAATCCTCCTCCGCTCCACATGACCTCACTGTGATGCTGCGGCCTGCGAAGCCGCCATTGGAGCGCCGCGTCGTCTCCTTGGCGGCCGGCGGCCAATCGGAGCAGTCGGCTCGATCTCCACACCCCTGTGGTGAAACAAGGGAACATGCAGCGTTTCTATGAATGGAAACATGGAGGAGTAATAAAAGTGGCTCCACCGTCTGCAGAGTTTATATTTTGGTAAGACATCAGAATATTTTAGCAGTTTAAATGGAAATAATCTCATCATGTTCCATAGTTTTTTTTAATCCAGGGACTTTGGGTTTTAGCTCCAAGTTGTCAGAATAAAATTTAACCCATAAAATCCCATTAATTATAATTACAGATTATGAATATTTTACAGAGCCAGCTACAGTTAATGACACTTCAACAGATCCTGAGAATTATCAGTTGTACATTTAATAATCAATTTTGCGGATAAAAGTGTTTCATATTTCTTATTTATGCCGTTTAGTTTTTCTGTCTAATAATGAAAGACTTGAAATCAAATCAACAAAACGATTCACCCGCAAATTCAACCAGAAAACATTTACATTTAAATTCTTGAAGTCAATAAATTTATCAAAATAAATTGTATGATGTATTTTCATCAACCTGTGGTTCCGATCAATCCGGTTTAGTTTGGATGAAACTGAACTGGTTCTGGATAAAGTGACTGAGAATATTTGATCTTGTTGTCATGAATAATCCTCAACCTAAAAAAATCTAAAAATAAAATAAAAACATGACGGCGAAGCTTTTCCTCTGAACTGTGATGTTTGTCTCAGAATCAGAACACGGTATTTCGGAGCGGACGTTTCTTCAAGCACAACTTTTCTCTGGAGATCGCCATGGTAACCGCATTACGGGGGCACATGCTCCGCTGCCAGCCCTTGACCCAGTTTGAGAATAAATTCAAGGACCTGACAGTACCAGAACTTCAACATCCGTCACTGCAGCTTGGCTCCAACTCTCCATCTAAATATAATAAATATTCATATTCTTATTAACATGCTTTATGTTCATAAAAACTCCTTAGATGAGTCAGAAAAGCAGCGCAGCGTTTTTCTGAGACTGCAGACAGTGATGGTGGTCTGCATCCAGAACCAGAACCAAACATGGAGAAGCAGCTTTCAGTGTCTATGCACCACACATCTGGAACAAACTTCGAGAAAACTGCAGGGCAGCCGAAACCCTGAGGTCCTTTAGACGCAGAATGAACCGTTAGCTTGGAGCAGATTAGACTTGTAATGAATGAAATATTGATCAATCCCTTTAAAATTGGATAGATAAAGGGGCGGGGCTAATTGGGCGGAGCTGCCGCCTTGACAGAAAACCTTCTCTCTCCTGTCGCCGCCCTGTTGGCGATGATGAATTTTACAAATAATTATGGCAAATCAGACATTAAGAACATGAAACTCACTGAATGTTATTCATATAATTACGTTACTGGAGTCTTATGTTAGTTTTGCTATAGTTATTTTGACTAAATATGAAACAGTTCTTTAAGGGTTATGTGATGTCACAATATTTCTTTCACCTGTAAAGTCGTCTACAGTAGAAGGAGAGATCGGGTCGGTCGGCATGTTTTTTTGTCTGTCGGCCATATTGGATTTAACAAAAAATATTTCTTGTATTTGCAGCTGGTGGCCAGTAGCTGATGGTGTATTTTATGATGCATTAGTGTCCACTTCATTGGTCTGTTTGCATTTATGTCATAAAAATACACAAGAAGCACAAGAAAATGGCTTTTACGTAGCTGTCCACTGTAGGGACCATTAGGCATGAAAAGGTTAATTATTTCTGTCTGTTGATCTTCAGGTTATTTGTAGTTGCTGCAATTTCCATGGAAATAAGAACATTTTCTGTAAACTTTTCCAAACGCTGCAATGTGTTGACAGAAGGAGAGGAGCAGGAACTTTGATTAGCCGCTACTTTCATATTGAGCATCTCTTGGTCTAAGTTTCAGTAGCTGATTGTTTGACTTTAAGCTTTTAAATAGGAGTTGTCTTAAAATTGAGTCACTGTTGGCTTAACTTTGTGCTGCTGTTAGCTTAACTGCGTTGTGCTGCTAGCATAGCTTGTCTATAAACATTTAATTTCACTCTGAGCAAATGTTAGCTTCACTCACTAGTTTATATCTTGACTTCAAATAGCTGTTAGCTTGAGTCTGAGTCATACATGAACATTTCTATCACATGCTTCAAAATACAATCGGTCTGATGGTGATCAGCTTCAGGTATGTTGTAAATACTCTTGAATACTCCACTCAAGCCCATGCTAATAATAAATATTTATTTATGCTAACGATTACGTCTGACCTTCCCGTCTTATTTAAAAGCATCTGCGTATTTTAACGATTCCAGCGTTATGGATGAAATGAGCTCATTCGGTCGTCTGTGTTGGCAGAAACATGCAGACTTGAGTTCCTTACAGATGTTGAGGCTTAGCGCTGTGAGAGTTTTCATTAATTAAACTCGTGATGCATGAACCACTGAAGGCCTTTCACAATGGATGCAGCAGAATTACAAAGTGTTGTGCTCAGAAAAAGCATGTTCATTTATTATTTGGAAATTAAATGGAATGCAGCCTTTGAGGATTCTACTGGCCTGGGTTTCAATAAATATGAACCAGAATGAACTAAAGAGGAAGTGCTGATTAAAGACGTGATCTTATGTTTCCTGTTGAGGGCAATGTGGCTAATTTCCATTCGGAGGCCGTTAATCTACCAACATTTGCCTTCAGAGTGAGTCTGTTGCCAGAAATGTTGCTCTTTGCTTTGAAACATCTGGTTCCTCTCCATGCCTGTCCAGTCTTTGTGACAGAAACGTTTCCAAGCAACTGATTTTGTCGTGGCAGTCTGCCCAGGGTGTTCCCCGCCCCTCGCCCAAGAGTCTAGCCCCGCAGACCTGCAAAGACGAGCCGATTCAGGCAATTATTGGACGGAGGGATTCATTTGACTTTATTGTAAATGAAATATGTAGATTTTCTTCAGGCAGCTGACCACCACAATGCAGCAATAGGTGGAGGAAGGGCAGCTCTGTGTAAAAAAGATTCCAGGAAAATTTTCTCTAGCATCTTGTCAAGAGGACTATAGACCAAAACATGTCAGAAAATATTTGAGGTTTTGATAATGTTGTGTTTGTTAACTTGAACCAGATGATATTAAAATAGTTTCATGTTTTTGTCTATTTAATTTTGTTTTGTTTTGTTGGAGTGTAAATATTAACGTTCAAAATAAATCGATGGCATCCAGCAACAAGCGAGTTGCCAATAATTGTTTATGAGCTGAACCGAGCAGCTCAAGGAAACGGAAGTTTGCAGTTTCATTGTTGCTATAGCAATAAGGCAATACTAACTTTGTTTCACAGTTTTAACCATTTTTATCAAATAAAATTTTATTAGTAGCACATTTCAGCATCAAGGCATTTCAAAGAGCTTTACATCAAATCAAACACAGAAACACAATGCAACATAGAATCAACAACTAAAAAACTAACCCTGACATTAAGTCAAGATCCATCAATAAATTTATAACTGATTACGTTTCTAATAAAACTCTAAACAAGTTGGGTTTTTAGTTGAGATTTAAAGGAAGTCAGTGTTTCAGCTGTTTTACAGTTTTCTGGAAGTTTGTTCCAGATTTGTGGTGCATAGATGCTGAATGCTGCTTCTCCTCGTTTGGTTCTGGTTCTGGGGATGCAGAGCAGAACCAGAACCAGAACCTGAGAGTTCTGGAAGGTTGATACAACAGCAGCAGATCTTTAATGTATTGTGGTGCTAAACCATTCAGTGATTTATAAACTAACAACAGTATTTTAAAGTCTATTCTTTGATCTACAGGGAGCCAGTGGAGGGACTTTAAAACTGGTGTTATGTGTTCTATCTTCCTGGTTTTAGTCAGAACTCCAGCAGCAGCATTCTGGATCAGCTGTAGCTGTTTGATTGATTTGTTGGACAGACCTGTGAAGACGCCGTTACAATAATCAATACGACTGAAGATAAACGCATGGATGAGTTTCTCTAGATCTGGCTGAGACATTAGTCCTTTAATCCTGGAAATGTTCTTCAGGTGATAGAAGGCCGACTTTGTAACTGTCTTTATGTGGCTCTGAATGTTCAGGTCAGAGTCCATCACTACTCCCAGGTTTCAGGCTGATCGCTGGTTTTTAGTTGTAATAACTGAAGCTGTGCACTGACTCTAGATCTATAGCTCTAGATCTATAACTCTAAATCTATAGCTCTAGATCTATAGCTCTAGATCCTCTTTATGTCCAAAAATAATAACTTCAGTTTTGTCTCATCCACACATTTATCTGTTCTAAGCATCTGTTCAGTGATTGGATGGGGTCAAAGGTCACCTGGTGACATCATAATGTAGAGCTGTGTGTCATTTGCATAGTTATGGTAGCTGATATTATTTCCTGTTATAACCTGAGCCAGTGGGAGCATATAAATATTGAATAAGAGGGATACTAGGATTGAACCTTGGGGTACCCCACATGTGACCTTTGACCTCTTTGATGAGAAGTTTCCAATTGAAACAAAGAAATCCCTGTTCTTTATGTAAGATTCAAACCAGTTAATCTCTGGACCGGAGAGTCCGACCCAACTCTCCAGTCCATTCAGTAAAATGTCCTGGTCGACACTGAGGTCCAACAGAACCAGAACCAGAACTGTGGTTCTCCCACAGTCCGTATTTATATGGATGTCATTGAACACTTTGACTAGGCCAGTCTCTGTGCTGTGGTAACCATGGAAACCAGACTGGAAGGAGTCAAAGCAGTTGGTTTAGTTAGGAAGCTGTTTAACTGTTTAAACAGCTTTTTCAATAACTTTACTGATGAATCAGAGGTCAGAGGTCGGCCTGTAATTCTGCAGTAGTGAGTTGTCTAGATTGTTCTTTTTTATCAGTGGTTTGATTACTGCTGTTTTCAAAGCCTGATGAGAAACGATGAGTTACTATTTGGATCAGATCAGTAGCAACAACAGGCAGAACTTTCTTAAAGAAATGTTCTAGAGTTATAGATCTAGAACATCCAGACAGCAGGAACTGGAGCTGAGTTGACTTCTAATTTCCTCTAGACCAGTGTTTCCCAATTCCAGTCCTCAATACCAGAACAGCTGATTCAAATGATTGCATGACATCTTCTGCAGCCACCAAATACTGCAGGAGCCTGTTAATCACCCAAAGATTCAATCCAGGTGTGGCAGAAGGGAAACACCTAAAACATGCAGGCAGGGGGGCCTGAGGACTGGAATTGGGAAACACTGCTCTAGGGTTTTATAACTAAGTAGTTGAAATTGGGTCATTTTTCCTGTATTTGTTTTGTTTTGGTTCAGTGTTGGTTCTGACTTTATAGTGGATGTGCAGATTAATCCTCTGATATTTTTAATTTTCTCTGAAAAGAAACTGGAAAACTGGTTGCAGGCGGCAATAGACTGAAATTCAGGTGGTAACGTGATAGGAGGGTTTGTGAGCCTGTCAACTGTTGCTAATAAAACTGGAGCATTGTTAATGTTTTTGTTTATGACATCTGCAAAGAAAGCCTGTCTTGCATGTTTGAGTGTTAAATGATAGTAACGTAGATTTTCTTTATAGATGTCATAATGAATGTGAAGTTTACACCATTTCGTTGTCTTGCAGATCGAACTGTTTGTGCATTTCTCCGTGGAGATTTCTTCTTACCAGACACAACCTTCATTTTAATTGGGGCAATGGAATCAATGAAATCTGAAACTTTAGACTCAAAATCTTTTACCAACTTATCTACGTCTTATAAGTTTAAGGACTTCAGATCTGATGCGGTTTATCTGCCTGGTTTTAGTCAGAACGGCAGCAGCAGCAGGAGAATGTCGATTTGTCCAATTATTGATCAATCATTGACTAAATTAGTTGATGATTATTTCAATAATCAATTAATGTGATTAATGGTTTAAGCCAAGATTGAAGGTAAATGGATTCCACATTCTGATGTGATCAATACCGCACCAATAAACTCCATTGATTGATTGATTGATTGATTGCAACCTGTCTCTCCACAGTAACTGCCCCTGCTCGCTGGCGGCCGCCCTGGCCCGCGCCACCGCAGACAGCCTGCTCCAGTCTGATCTGTCCATCCAGAACCTCAACAAGGCCGTAGAAGACGGTGCCGACCCGTTGCCACGTGAGTCGCCGGGGAATCGCTTTCTCAAACAAATTAGGTCTCCCTCTCAGTTCGTCCCTCACACTCAGCCACAAACCTCCAGGGCTGCGTCCCACTTCTCCTCTCTGGGTGCAATAGGACGGATTTGACCACTAGAGGGCGATAAGAAGCTCAGTCACAGCCAGACAGCCCTCGATTGTGGTTTAGATCAGCGAATATTTTACTCACATTAATGTATTAATCTGTTTTGTTTCTCTTACGTAATATTTAAAATTCAACACCTGTAATCCGTAATCTTCAAAATGAAAATGCAAACTATTATGTAACGTTGTTCTCTCTGTAGTTGCAAACACTTAAAAAAATAAATGTTGATTCTTTCTAACCAGAAACTTCAGTTTCATTCGAATTTAATGCCAAAAACCAACAGAACATAAATAATAAAAAATGAATATGTTGATATTAAGTACAAATCTGCAACTCATGACTTTTTTATTTGTCTGCAGCTTCCTATATGCTGATTAATCAAAATCAAATTTTATTGATTAATCAGATTTTTGGGTTTGAAGATTTAATGTGTGAAAAATGTGAATTTTTTTTTCATAGTTCAGAGTCACATCTGGTTTATGACTTCTATTTATTTATAGAATATTTAATTATATATACAATATTTATTTGTTATAATTTAGGTGTTTATGTCGGTTCAAGCAGTTCCAACACAATCATTTATTTCTGTGATGAAAAGGAGCAGAGCCATAGGCCAAAAAGTTTTAAAATGATCCAAAAACAGGTCAAAAGTGATTTTGCTGCAAAGCCTGGAGGCTTCAGACTAGTAAATTATTGTGCACAGTCTCAATTTTTGCAAAATTAATTATCTAAATTATAGATGTGCATTTGATTGTTTACCAATAATCAAAATGCAATTATTGGCTCCTCTGGTACAAACGCCTCAAACTAAACAGCCTCTATGGAGAGCCAAAGATGCCAAAAAGCAACAACTGTTGATGTTTTCTTTCCCTCCTCCTGCTATTCAAATACAGGAGACTCATTTGGAAACTCGTCCTGCTTCGTTTATCACAGCTCCACTCAGACTTTTCCAATCTTAAATACACAAAATGAAACTACTAAAAACAGAATTAAGACTTAGTAAAATAACTGAACGGCTTTCACACTCTTTGTTTAAAGAGTTTTAAAGAAAAGTTTTAAATTTCTTCATGGGAATAAAATCTTAAGCGTTTTTTAATTTTGCAAGTGAGGAGAAAAATCTTTTCCTGATTGGTTGTGTGTTGGTTGCAGAGATGGAGTCGGTGAAGATGGCGCGGTTGGTGTTTAACAGACTGTTTGAGATTTGCTGCCTGTGGCAGAAGGAGCTGCCGTTCCGCCGCCGCCCGCAGCCGTACTACGAAACGTCCATCCACGCCATCAAGAACATGAGGCGCAAGATGGAGGACAAGCACGTCATCATCCCCGACTTCAATACACTCTTCAACATTCAGGTAAAATTTATTTATGCAAGTCCATTTCCTTAATGATTTTCAGAGGATATTTATTTATCAAATGTTATAAGCTGCTAAAACGTTACTTGTTGGTTTTGTCTGGATTCAGATGTGCTGCACTAAAACTAGAGAAACATAGTTAGTAAAACATAAATAGCAATAAAATTCACAAACTGATCAGAGCAAAAACAAAATGAAAATCCAAAACATTTCTCTGAACAAATTTGTTTTTCCAAATCTGACACTTTTACAGAAATTAGCCAATACATTTTTAATACTCAATCATTCATGCAGGCAGTTTAATACATCTTGATTTTTCCTGCCAACAGATTTGTTTGTTTTTCACTTGGATTTTAAAAGGAAAAATTAAATAACTGATCTTGTTGAATTCTTTTTTCATCATTTACATATCAACATTTACATATCAACAAACATGCAGATATTTGTTTTCCATTCATTCATCCATTTACTTCTGTTTATCCGGGTCGGGTCGCGGGGTCAGCAGCTTCAGAATGGAGGCCCAGTCTTCCCTCCCCAAGTCTCTTCCAGGAATCCTCCAGGAATCCCAAGGCGTTCCCAGGCCAGCAGAGAGACATCGTCCCTCCAGCGTGTCCTGGGTTTCCCCTCCTCCTGGTGGGACATGAACTCCTCACCAGGGAGGCGTCCAGGAGGCATCCTGACCAGATGCTCCTCAACTGGCCCCTCTCGATGTGAAGGAGCAGCAGCTCTACTCTGAGTCCCTCCTGGATGACCCATTTGGGCCGCTTGTATCCGCGATCTTGTTTTTCGGTCATGACCCAAAGCTCATGACCATAGATGAGGGTGGGAACGTAGATCGACCGGTAAATCGAGAGCTTTGCTTTTTGGCACAGCTCTCTCTTCACCACAACGGACCGGTACAGCGCCCGCTTGACTGCAGACGCTGCACCAATCCGCCTGTCGATCTCCCGCTCCCTTCTTCCCCCATTGGTGAACAAGATCCTGAGATACTTGAACTCCTCCACTTGGGGCAGGACACCCCCCCTGACCCGGAGAAGGCACTCTACCCTTTTCCGGCTCAAGACCATGGCCTCGGATTTGGAGGCACTGATCGCCATCCCAGCCGCTTCACACTCGGCTGCGAACCGCTCCAGCGAGAGCTGCAGATCACGACCTGATGAAGCCAAAAGGACCACATCATCCGCAAAAAGCAGAGATTTGATCCTAAGGCCACCAAAACGGATCCCCTCAACACCTTGGCTGGTCCAGAGATTCTGTCCATAAAAGTAATGAACAGAATCGATGACAAAGGGCAGCCCTGGCAGAGTCCAACTCTCACCGGAAACGAGCCCGACTTACTGCTGGCAATGTGGACCAGACTCTGACACCGGTCCTACAGGGACCTGACAGCCCGTATCAAGGAGCCCGGTACCCCATACTCCCGGAGAACCCCCCACAGGGTTCCCCGAGGGACACGGTCGAACGCCTTCTCCAAGTCCACAAAACACATGTAGACTGGTTGGGCGAACTCCCAGAACCTTCCAGGACCTGCTGAGGGTGTAGAGCTGGTCCAGTGTTCCAGAACCAGAACCAGAACCACACTGCTCTTCCTGAATCTGAGGTTCAACAATCCGACGGACCCTCCTCTCCAGAACCCCCGAATAGACCTTGCCAGGGAGGCTTAAGAGTGTGACCCCCCTGTAATTGGAGCACACCCTCTGGTCCCCCTTTTTGAACAGGGGGACCACCACCCCAGTCTGCCAATCCAGGGGAACTGCTCCCGATGTCCATGCGATATTGCAGAGTCGCGTTAACCAACACAACCCTACAACATCCAGAGCCTTAAGGAACTCCGGGCAGATCTCATCCCCCCCCAGGGCCCTGCCACCGAGGAGCTTTTTGACCACCGAGGAGCTTTTTGACCACCTCGGCGACCTCGACCCCAGAGATTGGAGAGCCCAACCCAGAGTCTCCAGGCTCAGCTTCCAAAATAGAAGGCATGTTGGTGGGATTGAGGAGGTCTTCAAAGTATTCTGCCCACCGGCCCACAACATCCCGAGTTGAGGTCAGCAGCACATCATCCCCGTTCACCGGGGTAAACCCCAACGTACAGGCGCCGAGATAGGGAGCAACAGGAATGCCCACTCCTGCCCGACGCCTCTCATCCTGGGCAACACCAGAGTGGAAGTATGTCCAGCCCCTCTCAAGGAGACTGGTTCCAGAACCAGAGCCATGCGTCCAGGTGAGACCGACTATTTCTAGCCAGAACCTCTCAGCCTCACACACTAGCTCCGGCTCCTTCCCCACCAGGGAGGTGACATTTCACGTCCCAAGAGCTTCTGCAACCAAGGATCGAACCGCCAGGGCCCCCTCCCTCGGCCGCCACCCATCACACAATGCACCCGACCCCAGGTGCATATTTGTTTTCATGATGGGAAAAAGACAAAGCCACGATATGAAGTCAGGTGTTGATCCGAGCGGCACGTTAGCAAAGCCAGTCGCTCCGTGTAGCATTTCTACAGAGCTGCAGCTCTATAGAAATGCTACACCTTAACCACCAGGTGTCTGTAGAGGCTATTTTAGGATCAGTGTCTATAGGTGCCGCGGTATTAAAGCTGCAGGTCAGCATGGCGTCTGCCTCTGCTGCTACTTTTCCCACAGTGAAAAACTTATTGAATGAATGTCAGAGCTGAAGCTTTTCTCTGTTTTGTCTCCCAGGATCAAGAGGAACAGGCGTTCTTTGCTGTGTTTGACGGACACGGCGGCGTGGACGCTGCTATTTATGCTGCCAACCACCTTCATGTCAACCTGTTCCACCAGGAATCCTTCAGCCAGGATCCCAGCGACGCTCTGTGCCGCGCCTTCAAGCTGACGGACGAGCGCTTTGTGAAGAAAGCCTCACGAGAGGTGCCCCCACCCTAACCTTTAACCCCGACCCGTCCTCCCTCAGAACTCCGTCGGCTTTTACTCACAACAATGTTTTTATTTTTTATAGTGTTGTCTCATCTGCAGCTAACGGTTATTTTAGTAATCGATTATTCTGACGATTAATGGATAAAAAATTCGGCAGATTTTTCATTCCAATGTTTTGCTTCAATATTAGAAATACGTTAAAAGATGCAAAAAAAACAATTTTTTTTACTGAGAAAATGAACATTTTATTGCCTTAAAATGTAACGACAGCTTTTGATCATTTATAGCAAACGATGAACCTGAATCTTAAAATCCTCCAAACATGAGAAAAGTTCAACATGCTGCATTTATAATCTGGGGATTATTTTCTTTAATAATTTTATAGCAATGGGAGATTAATAGATTTATTTTCTTTTACAGAGTTTGAACTTGGTGAAGCTAAAACTGACCCTAGAGTTCTGGATAAGGGATATTTACAAATAAAGTTTTTCATCTTAAATACAAAATGCATAGATTGTTTCTACAGTTTTGGTTTAATAACTGCTGAGTTTTTTTCTTTGGATTCCAGTTTATTAATCGATAGTAAATTAGTTGACCATCGATTTATCATGATTAATTTGATGAATCGTTTCAGCCCTGGTTTTGAATGTGTCGTGTTTTACTGCTTAAATTTATTCATTAGAGATGATTAAGTCATAATTTGGTTGCAAACCCAGTTCTCCTGTGTGTCTGCGGCAGCACCTGCGCTGTGGAACCACCGGGGTGGTGACGTTCCTGCGAGGCCGGACGCTGCATGTCGCCTGGCTGGGAGACTCCCAGGTGATCCTGGTGCGGAGAGGGCAGGTGGTGGAGCTGATGAAGCCACACAAACCAGACAGAGAGGTGACACACGTCTCTTCCTTCACAGAACAAGCAAATCGGTTTTCTGTTAACTTAGCAAAGAGCTGCTGCTAAAGGAAAATGTCCAGTGGTTGTCAGGGGAAAGTCAGTCATGAACGGTAGAATAATGTCTGGGAACGCAGATAAGTTGGAACCTTAGATGCAAAATTTATTTCTTCCATGTTTTTGTTTCTCCATTTTAGGTTTTAAAAAAACACTGATGTTTTTTGGCAAAAAGTTTGTTTTGGTGTCTGGAAAATGAAACAGATCAAAAACTTTCCATTGTTAAGTCATATTCCGTTACCTAGCAACCACAGCTGGTTTCCAGCCCCGTTACCTAGCAACCTAGTTTAAGCCTGATTTCCAGCGGTTGGTCAGCTGGTTTTCCCACTGTACAATGGCTGCTGGAAAAGAGTTTAGTTGTTGACTTACTGCATACTGGATTGGTTGTGCAGGACGCTCCACTGATGCTTTTCAAAGATGTACTGTTGTATAATTTGTAAACGTTGAGTTCGGGGCGTGGCCAGCAGCAGCTTGTCTGAATTTAAAGGGACAGAGACCCTAAAACAGCTCAGACTAAAACCTGATTATCTAAAAGTAATTTAGTCTAAAAATATAATGAACGGGTTTTGAATAGACCATAGACAGATCTTGACCTGTTCAAAGAAGCATAATTGTTCATCTTTTTCTCTGTTTTTATATTCCAGTTTTTTTATTTGGGATCTGGTTGAAGTTTCTGAACCCTAAATAATAGAATAACATTCAGCGACTGGCTGGTTCAGTTTGCATTATACTGCCTTATTTTTAACAGGATATTGGCAGCAGAGCTTTCCTCTAATTCTGTTCTTAGTGCTCAGTATCAGCTGTTGAGTTACGGTCACAATAAATCTGGATGATCGGCCAAAACAAACATGAATCTGATCCTATCCAACAATCATGTTTTCCTCCATAAAGGTCTGAAAAGCAGCTGCTGCTCCTTTTGCTGTGCTGGGAGAAACAGTCTGTAAACAGTCAGCTCACTGTTTATAGACCATGAAAAAGCCACCAGGTTCTATAGAAAATAACACACAGAAGTGTTACACTGTGGCCAACACTACCCAAGTCTGTTAGCTGAACAAATTCTTATATATATTTTATGGAAATAAATAATGTTTAGAAATATATTCTCAGCTAACGCCTACAAAATTACCTGTCAAAACAAACACAACTTTGAAGTAACATGGCTTCCAGGTTTTCTCTTAAAGTTTAAGTTATTTGCAAAACTCTCCAGATATCTAGAATAAAAAATAATTCTTTTTCAGCCCCATTATTCTTTATTTTCAGACATCTATCATCTAGGTTTTCTTGGCATCTTTCCATTTTAAAAATTACACTTTGTATTTTCAGTACAGAAACAGAAGCGCTGTCTGACCCCAACCCAAAAAATGTCAATGTTTTGAGTGGACCGTTCCTTTAAGTGCTTAACGAGGCAGATGAAGAAATCTCAGATTGCCGTTCTGCAGATGATGAGCATCTCTTTGTTTGCAGGACGAGAAGCAGAGGATCGAGGCTTTGGGAGGATGTGTGATTTGGTTTGGCACATGGAGGGTCAACGGGAGTCTGTCTGTTTCCAGAGCAATAGGTACAGTGAAGTTCCTGCAGTGCATTGTGGGAAGGCAATACTCTTCACCTCAAATGTCAAAGTACAATACTTGTGTATAAAGGGGCTCTAGAGCCCACAATAGACCCCCTGGTGGGGTAAACAAAAAACAAAAAAAACAAAAAAACATGTCAAAGTACAAATAAGAAAACTGCCAGGAAGGAATAGCAGACTTTGCTGCCATCAGTCTAACCCTAAAGATTGAAAGATTTTCATTTAAACTGAAATTAGGCCTGTCACCATAACTAATTTTGCTGAGCAATTAATTTTCTCAAAAATTATTGCGATAAACGATAATATTGTTTGAAGACCATTTTAAACTGATTTAATGGAAATGACATAATGCAAGTGACATCTTGCCAAAAATAGATAAACTTTATTTTCAAAAGAACATTTAACACTGGGACTGGTGAACAACCCAACCAAAACCAAAATGGATGCTCAGTCTCCATTAACAAAAAATACAGTTGAATAAAAACTAAACAACATAAAACCAAAGTGTTAATAAAAACTGTATTCAACCAAAAGAGTGCAGATTATGAAGTCTGTATTCTATATTGACCTTCAGTAATCATTAGATTCAGATATCTGATACCCTGATCCAATAGTTCACTCTTCCCTCAAGCCCTCTAGTGTCTGGTGTGTTCCGACTGATCGGGTCCAGTCGGTAGAACGTCGCGGCCGCTCCGATCTTAATCAGGCATGTTCAACCTATTGGATTGTCTTAGTCAGTTTATCACTGCAGCGTTTGGGGTTTTCCCCAACTGGGAGCTTAGCGCAGCCTGTTGAATGTGACAGGTAGCCAGTCAGAAAACACGGATTCCCCTCCGCGTTTTCTGAGGGGAAACATGGAGGGAATCCCAAACAGCTGAGCAACCCAAAGTCCATCGGACATCAGAGATGATATGTGGAAACAGCATTAATGTTATTCAACATTTTGTGAGAGAAATATTGACAGAAATGACCAGGAGAGCAATTGGAGCGGATTGCTTATCCAACGCCTTTTCTTTTTGTTGCATCTTTTATTGCTTAAAGTAAGCTATAAACTATCGCTATTGCATCCATGTTAGTTCACTCTAAATTCACGTGTCATGTAGTTTTGACAGGATTTTCTGTCTGAAATCTGAATGTCGGTGAGGGAAATCAGTTCTTGTGGTGGGTTGGATGGACACACTCTGCACGGTTGAACCCGATCGAACTCGATACACCTATGATTTTTATCTGCTAGTCTCTCAGGTTTTGAAAATGAGGCGACAATCAGCCGACAATTTTAAGATCGTGTAGAGAGAACTGGGCAATAACGAAATGCCCAGTTCTCTCAGTGGAGAGGGTTGGGGTTAGTCATCAATAGACAGAGAAAAAGGCAGGAAGAAATGATAAAGTCGATAAATTAAAATGACAATATCATGTTGAATGATATGAATGACCAAAAAATCAAATCGGATTTCAGTTGAAAATCTGTTGTGTGATTGGAGCCTGTTGCAAAAGCAGGTTTCATTTCAGTTCTGGCTCTAAACTCAGTAAACAAAAGAAATCATTTTGCCCTTTCAAAATAGAGTTCATGGAACCTTTTCAAAATAAAAGCCTATTTTAATGGTTTAATTATTACAAATGGAGGCTCCAGGTTTCAGTGCAACTCAACAGAAAACCTGATTATTTGACCTAACATGCGTTAAGTGTCAGGCAATCAAAAAAGTCTTGTAGGCAATAATATAATATAATATAATATAATATAACCTGATTGTTTTGACAGGTGACTCAGAGCACAAGCCGTACATCTGTGGGGACGCCGACCACGGCATCTTCCCATTGGACGGTTCAGAGGATTACCTGATCCTGGCCTGCGACGGGTTCTGGGACACGGTGAGTCCCGACGAGGCGGTGCGCGTCGTCAGCGACCATCTGCAGGAAAACTCCGGCGACACCACCATGGTGGCCCACAAGCTGGTGGCCTCCGCCCGAGACGCAGGCTCCAGCGACAACATAACTGTCATAGTGGTGTTCCTGCGCGACCCCCGCTCCCCGCCGCCCGCCAGCGCGGAGGACGAAGAGGAGGGCGGGGCGGAGGAGCCGGTGGTGGAGGAGGAGGTCACTGAGGTGGAGGAGGAGGAGCAGGAAGAAGAGGAGGAAGAAGATGAAGCCATGAGAGTAGAGCGAGACGGAGGCGAGGGAGGCAGCGCCGCAGACGTGGGAGGAAAAAGCCGCGGCGGCTGGCCGCTGCAGCAGTGCTCGGCTCCAGCGGACCTCGCCTACGAAGACCGGACGGACTCATTCACTGACAGAACCAGCCTCAGCTTGCTGGGGCCGTCGCTGGAGAGCCACATCAGCCCCAACAGCTACCGGGGAGTGCGCCCTCTGAGACGCAGGCCGCGCTTCCCGTTCCAGCAGCCCGGAGCCGGCGGGTTCACGGACCCACTGTGGCCCCAAACGGCCGCGCTTTTAGGCCACGCCTCCAGGCGAAGCCGCAGCCGGGGTCACGTCAGCCGCCGATGGGGTCGGCGGTGGCCGAGCAGATCCAAAGAGCTGCTGGGTCTGATACCGTCAGGCCACACGCAGAGTTACGCCCCCTGGAGGCCTGGAGTGGCAGTGCCTCACCTGCCCTATGACACCACCATCTGAAGGGAGGCGACGCCCTCTGCAGACTCCTAGTGGCGTTTCTGAGTGACATTGTCTCTCAAGAGCAAACACTGATTGGTCAGATCCCACTGCAGAAATTTGTCCAAAAATGATCATCATTATTAAAAAGTTGAGCAACAAAATGAGAAGCTGAGGGTTCAACTTCTTTTCAGAAAAAGCTACAATTTTACTATTTTTCTTAGTCTCACATCATTTCAGGAACTAAAATGGATTTTGTTTCCAAGTATCAACATCCCTTTCTACTTA
Source organism: Gambusia affinis (assembly GCF_019740435.1). Lineage (NCBI taxonomy): Eukaryota > Metazoa > Chordata > Actinopteri > Cyprinodontiformes > Poeciliidae > Gambusia > Gambusia affinis. The sequence goes on from NC_057882.1 coordinate 26,894,068, forward strand.
TAAACGCCTGAAAAATGGCTACTGTTTGCTACTAAAACAGATGCTCTTATTTTGAAATGTTAGCAGACTTCCTCTGTTAAGAGAAGGCGCTATGTAGACGCAAGTAATGGCGCTAATGCTAACACAAAATGTCCGCCATTATCCCATCAAAGTGCTTAAACTGTAACTAATCCCAAAGTCTTTTCTGGGTTACAACAGCAAGTCTGTGTGACTATGAAAATAAAGGACATTTTTATGCCAAAGACGTCAGCTAGCGACATTTAAAAAAGAAAATGTAGTGACAGATGTTAATTTGGTCCAATGAGGTGTGGCTCTTGAGAAACTCGTTGCTTTGGAAACGCTGCTTCACCTCTGTCTGAAGGTTCAGCCAAACCAATCCGTTTCTGTGGTTCTTCACTTCTCCCCTTTGCCTTCAACCACATAATTCTTTGGTAGTAAGTAGTTGTGGCTCCTGCAGTCGTTATGTGATAACCAGTGGATGTTAGGGGACCGGTACTCTGTCCAAAGTCCAAACATTTCTCACTGTAAGCTGAACACAGACCTGCTGTCGCTTTAGACCCAAACATCCTCTCTGTGACCATTGACCAGCCGGTATGAAGCCAGAGCTCCAAATGCTGGACAGTCAGCAGATGTATTCACAGGTTGAATGTGACATAAATGTTTTAAAAAAGCCACTAGTTCTACCTGCATGTGGAGCAGAGCGGTTACTGCAGACAACACAAATAAAGTCGGAGTGGTTTCACTTCAGGAAAAAGAAACAGAAATTTCAAGTAAATTGTGAAATCAGTTTCCTGGACTCTAACGCCTGTTGTTAGTTTAGTTAGAGCTTAGTTCTGTTTTGGGCTGTGAAAGCCTCAAGTGATTAGAAATATTAACTTCCATTCATTTATTTTGGTGCCTCTGTAGAGAGAAGTTATTTATTTTGAAAGATGGAAAAGAGATTTGAGCTTCTCTCTCACAGCAGCTGATTTTAACTCATTTTGTTTGGCATTCAGTAATGTAATAATTTAGTGTATTTCACCACACTCATACGTTTTTAAAGACTTGCATATTGTAACCATGGGGACAACTTTTTCATTGTTGACACTCACAAAAACAGAACATATCCAGGAAGTATTCGCATCTCTACGCGTTGCAGGGAGAAACCTTCCTCATTTTAGAAAGATTAAAGAAAACCAAAAACCCTGACCACCGTTAGCTGTCATTAGCCACAGTTAGCTGTCATTAGCCACATTAGCTGTCATTAGCCACAGTTAGCTGTCATTAGCCACATTAGCTGTCATTAGCCACAGTTAGCTGTCATTAGACACCGTTAGCTACCGTTAGCTCCTCCATCTTCCTCAGCAGTGCAGCCAGTCTGAGTCATTAGCCCCTCCACTCTTTCAATATTGCAAATAAATCAATAAATCAATGGTCACCAGTTGCCATGGCAACGCTAGCCACTCCAGCTGCTGACCCATCCGGGGAGGAAGCGCTGTGCTTTTATACAGGAAGTGATGAAGTTGTACTAATCTGCTGCAACTAAAAGAAAAATTCAACGTCACCGTTTGAGCCAAATAAATCCAGACTACAATGAAAAGTCAAAATAATCAATTTGGAAGTTTAAAAAAAAAAACAAAGTCGACGTTGGCCAGTTTCACTTTCTGCTCTCATTAAGCCAGATGCACTTTAGCTCAACTTTGAGTACAAAAGTGTATGAATACTTTTGCACCTGTAATGTTTAATTTGTACAACGGAATACTAGAAAATAAAACTATAAAATTAGTAGAATAATGTCAGAGTATTACATCATACTATTACTTTATTCTGGTTTGATTATTCCCAATCATTCTCTTATCACTCTTGTTTTACTGTTAATTTATCCTTGTATTATTTTTACTCTATTCTCATGATTTGATAGTTTATTCCTGTAATTTTGTGTGAATAACGTCTGCTGGCACTTTACATTATAATGAATATTTTCCTTCATTGCCGCTAACAAATATTGGACCAAATCTTTCTGTCCATCATGGAAAGAGAAATATTCTGTGATTTTGCTGCTTTCTTATGAATACAGAGTGAAAAATATCCTCTTTCTGGGAGGTGGCTGCTAAATGATGCTAATGGCTGATCCTGCTTCTCTCTGGATGATTTGCTTTCATATGAGGCTGCAGACGCTGTTCTGCCGCACCATTCAGTCAGTGACCCAGCAATTATCCTGCAACAATTTGTCTACTCTTAAAAGCTTTAACTGTGGGATTCTGAAAGATTAGATTTCACTTACCTGAATAAATGCCTCATGCAGTCCAGATGGGATTTCCTCCGGGGTTAATGGGCTTTTAGGTGGAAGGATATTGAGATATATTTATATATTTTTAATAGTCTAATAGTTTTACCTATTTGCTTTAACTAGTTTCTCTGAGAGATATTCTTAAAAGGCTTAATAAAATTAGTAATAATATTAGTAGGAAAGCAGCATACTTTCCTCAATCTGGATTATTTATTGCAAGATTAATGACTCTAACAGAAAAGTGCTGGGAAGTTTGACAGAAGTTTAATAACTAAAAAGGAAATTTAAAACCACTCTTATAAATATGAAAGTCCAGCCTGCAGCTGTTTAGCTTAGCTCCGTTCAAAAACCCATTTCTGTTGAAGCTAACGTCAAGTTTGTCCATCATAATCAAATTCCCAAAAAGGGATTTTCCTGTAACTTTGTTAAAAGTTAAAGATGTTGGTCAATCAAGGAATCATGTAAATAAAACCTGTATGAGGAAAATTTATGGGTCAATAAAGTCTGTTTTAAACGGCTTGGAAAGCAGCAGCTGAAAAAAGTTTCAGGACGACCTGGTTCTGGACGTCCTGGTTCTGGACGTCCTGGTTCTGGACGTCCTGGTTCTGGACGACCTGGTTCTGGACGACCTGGTTCTGGACGTCCTGGTTCTGGACGTCCTGGTTCTGGACGACCTGGTTCTGGACGTCCTGGTTCTGGACGTCCTGGTTCTGGACGTCCTGGTTCTGGACGTCCTGGTTCTGGACGTCCTGGTTCTGGACGACCTGGTTCTGGACGTCCTGGTTCTGGACGTCCTGGTTCTGGACGTCCTGGTTCTGGACGTCCCGGTTCTGGACGTCCCGGTTCTGGACGTCCCGGTTCTGGACGACCCGGTTCTGGACGTCCCGGTTCTGGACGTCCCGGTTCTGGACGTCCCGGTTCTGGACGTCCTGGTTCTGGACGGTACGCTGCAGCTGATTCATATTTAGACCTTTTATCAGTTTTCCATCAGATTGCACTAAACAAAATGTGCTACTTAAAAATCTCTCCTATCTAAATCTAAACACAGAAAGAAAATCATTTGCGTAATTTTTCAAAGAATTAAACTGTCGCCACGTTTTGAGATGTTTTATCTCTTAACCATCAGACTAACTGTAAACCATAAAAACAGGAAAAGTTTTGAATTTTTATTTGTAAAGTGTTTACATGTTAAATGCTGCAGTTTTTGTAACATCAATCTATTTAGGCTAGAAGAATTTAACAAGCTTTTCTGTCAAATGATTATTTAGTTTAGCAAACAACCAGAGCTAGCAGGACTGCTGTCTTCCATCTGAATGTAACAAAAAGGATTTATTCTAAATAAAAAAAGTTGATCATATATTATTTATAGCAAAATGTAAAATAACACATATCTGATTTTTCAGAACCACAAAATAAATCTCAGATTGCTGCTAATCAGGTAATGCTAGCAAATAAAGAATCAATAACTTATAATATGAAGGCATTTAAATTTGAGTTTTTAAGTTCAAAAACCAATAAAGAGACTAAATCTGGTTATTTTGGTTATTACAATTGGTTATTAAATCTGGTTATTACAATATAATTAGGAAAATATATTGTGGTTATTTTCCTCTGTACATCAAAAAGGAGAACTTGCAAACTTACATTCATCTAACAGAATTCAAATGTAATCAAATAAAAACATTTCTTCTCTGATTCAAGTTAAAAAATGAAATCTATATTTTATATAACATATATGACAGAGTGATATATTTCATGTGTTCTTTCATTTTTAATGATTATTAAAACCAATATTTCCTTCAGGAAGTAATTCATGCAAAAAGAGCCCCAACCAATAATTTACAGCAGGCCCACATTTCTGAAATACTCCTTCAATTTCTTTTATATAATATTCACATTTTTGAAGAAAAAAAAAAAAAAAGGTTTTTATCGACTGTAAGCCATAGTCTTCAAAATGAGACGAAAAAGGGGACCTGTTCTGCAAAATCCACATTTTTGTGAATTTATGTTTTTGTATTTCCATTTGTGTCTGAAACTGATTCTGAAAACAAAACAAATATTTAGAAATAGAAAACAAACAAAACAAACATGCAGACATTTTTTGGTGTTTGGAAAACGACCCGTTTCAAAACCCTTCCATTTGTTAAGTCACCTTCCACAGCTACAGCGCCGTTACCTAGCAACCCCGGTGGAGCTGCAGCACATTTGGTCAGCTGGTTCTAGTGCTGACCTTTCCTAACATTTTACAAGTTTATGGGCAAAAAGTCGCCTATAAAATACATAACTCTGTTGTTGAAACAGTAGTTTTATTGATCAGTTCCAATTGAATTTATTGATCAGATGGTGTAAAACGGAGCGTAACGTGTTCAGTATCTCTGAAGGGCTGGGTGCTTTCCTGCTTTTCGGAGCTCTTGGAATGTATTTCCTGTCTGGACAGGAAATGGGTTCCAACAGGAACCGAAGAGCTTCATTGGAAAAAAGAGATTTGATGTAAAATCAGAGAAAGATTTGTTATTAAAACAAGATTTCATCTTTCAAAGACTTAAACACGATCCGCAGTGTAAAATCGTCGACAGAAAAAAGTTGCAGTAAATTTAAGCAAAAAATTTGTTAATCTAGAAATTTTCTAGAAAAAACAAGAACATTTCTGAGCTCTAAAAGTTAAATATTTGTTAGAAAAACAATCCCAAAATTTGAGTCAAACATTTTCAACTTTTGAAACTCAGAAATCTTTCATTTTTTCTAGAAAATTGCAGAGATTTATTTCTAAATTTCTGAGTTTTTTTCTAGCAAATGTTTGACTTGGAGCTCTGGAATTTCCTTGATTTTTTTTTTATTTTATTTTTTTAGAAAATTTCAGAGATCAATTTCAAACTTTTTGAGGTTTTATTTCAGCAGTTTCCTCCTTTTTTTCCTGTTTAGTTGCCGTCAGATTCTCTGATCATCAATGAAAGAAATTGAAATCCATTCACGGTGTTGCTGAAAATGCCCAGAATAAGCAATAAAAGAATCGGGCAGAAGTTCAGCTCTGCTTTGTTTGTGTCCGACTGTTGGGCCCCATCATGACTCTGTGTCCATTTATACAACCAGGTATTTTTTCTTCTTTGTAAGCAATAAGGACGTTTCATTTAAAATAAGGAAAGACTCTCTGTGGGTTTGTCTTCTGCTGAAGGATGCAATAAAACATCATAATTACAGAAAGATGCAGCCTCATTTTTACCTCTCCTGAAATACAAACAGGCCCATTCTGCTGCTGTCAGATGGAAAAAGTGAAAGTTTAGCTGGCAGATGTTCTGGACCTTTGCTAGTTTCTTTCAGAAACCCTTCAGCTGACAGGGGTCAGAGGTTAACCCCACATTCTTGTCCTCCAGGCCTGAAGACAAACCCCATGATTGGTTCTGCTTCAACATGCAGGTTAAGTGAAGAAGAAAACAGGAAAACACATGTTGAGTACCTGTACTATCTGTGTTTCTGTAGTATAGAAATATGTGTACTGTAACTGGTGAATAATGTGTATATATATATACATGAATATATATATATACATAAATATAAACATAAAGAGTAGACAAAGTCTCTGGCTGATGCTTTTGTCTAAAGATTTGAAACGATGAAGAGAAAACATGATTTCTCAGCTGGAAGGAAGTTTTTAGTCCTAAACATTTAGAATAACTTGCTTTATATTGCTGCAATTTATTTTAGATTAAAGCATTGTTATGATTTATTTAAAAAAAACAGCAAGATGAATAATTTATGAATTTGATTAGAATGAAACTTTTAAAAAGGGATTTGGGATAAAAATGTGTATAGCTGAAATGATTAATGGAATATTGAAGTAATCTTGATTAATTACTAACTGATGGCTTTTTGTTGAAACTATTCTTGACTATTTATTTTAAATCTGTTTGAAAAACATTTCTTTACTTTGCATTAGATTTGTTCCCACTGATTCAGATTTCTTCCTTTGGTCGTCGACATAATGCTGCAAAGCAACTTTGTTTTATTTGATTTGATTTTGTGGCGCAGGATGCTGTAGCCATTAGACACCACAATATGGCAAAGCATCTGAACCGAGGAGGTCGTGTCATTGGATGCTTCGTGACCAAGAAACGTTAACTTCATTACAGTCCGTTTGTCTTCGTCGAGTCTTGAAAGCCAAAATGAAACCCGGCAGTGGAGTGGAAGCAGAAAACATGTTCAGGTAGAAGTGACGTAACCATCCTCTCATGTGGAACGATGCCGTCTGCTGTTGCATAAAATGCTTTACTGAAGCCAGCAGACGCTCACATTTCTCCTATAAAGGCTCCACGTTTCTCCATCATTCCTTGTTTTTATTCCCTCATTTGCAGCAATTTGGAGAAACACAAAATGTTGGGAAAACTTTAAGAGTCCGACTGAGATTTATGACCAGATGAAATCTGGATTTACTTAGTTAAACTTGAAGGAATGTGAAAGATTTACACCTTCAAAACAAATGCTTCTATGTTAATATCAAATTATGAGATTGTTAAAAAAATTAATGAAACCAAAGCGAATTATGAAAAATAAACTCTTCTTTCAAGACTAGCTGAAAAAATGGTTTTCAAAAAAACTGTGTTTCCAGTCAATTCACTTATTTGTATTTGTTAAATAACATAACATTTTCTATCAATTTTAATAGTGAACAATCCGATTCAGCCAGCTAGATTATCAGTATCTTGCTGCATTAATACCCGTTAGGAAATTGCTGTTCATGCAGAAAAATTGACGAGAAAAAAAGAAGGAGACGCAAGAAGAAACTGCAGAGGAAGAAAATGAGAGACGGACAGGAAGGAGGAAGATCTCAGGCTGCGAGCAAAAGGAGGATCAGATGGACGGAAGCCTGGAAGGAGCAAAAGAGCTGAAGACATTCAGACAGGGTCAGGATCATCATCGTCATCATGATGAAGATCGTCCTCCTCCTCATCCTGTCCATAGAAACATCCCATCCTCTTCTGACCCACATGTGTTGAATTTTTTTTTTCTTTTTTTAGACTGAAAATGTCCCTAGAATGAAGGTTCAGGTTTAGGTTCAGGTTCAGGTCTCAGTCTGTGGATATTTTCCACCCAGAATTCAACTGGCTGTTTTGGCTTCACCTGGTTCAAATTCTGGATTAAATCTCCAAGTTTTTGTATAATAATCTGTTATCACACACAAAAACGAGCCGTTCATCTCGGCTCTGAATTGATGTTCAGCAGAAAGATCAGAGTTTTTCTCTTCTTGATGTTTGAAGGATTTTTAGCTGCAAATTTGTCTTTTGCTACTAATAATCAAACGTTCACTTAAGGAATGCTGCTGTTGCCATCCATCCATCCATCCATCCATTTTCTATACACCCTTCGTCCCTAATGGGGTTGCTGGTTCCTCTCCAGCTGCATTCCGGGCGAGAGGCGGGGTCACCCTGGACAGGTCGCCAGTCTGCCGCAGGGCAACACAAAGACACACACACACACACACACCTAGGGAGAATTTAGAGAGACCAATTAACCTGACAGTCATGTTTTTGGACTGTGGGAGGAAGCCGAAGAACCCGGAGAGAACCCACCATGCACAGGGAGAACATGCAAACTCCATGCAGAAAGACCCCGGGCCGGGAATCGAACCCAGGACCTTCTTGCTGCAAGGCAGCAGCTCTACCAACTGCACCACTGTGCAGCCCCTGCTGCTGTTGCATCTTTGGCTAAAAATGTTTGTTTTCTTATTTTAAAATACAAATTTAGTTTCTGTTTATTTGCATCTATTATTGCAAATAAACAGTCTATTGTACAAAAAGACTTAAGGAAAATTCTCCAGAATGTGTAGGTTTTTTATCTAATTAATCACCAGAATAACCAATTAATTGCAGCCCTACTAACCAGTAACAACTTCAGTAAATCTGACAGGTTGGCAAATTTGAATTGGGAGCTGATAAAATTCCGTCTAAAAGGAGAGAAAACAAAATGCTATGCAGAAAGTCAAAGTGTTGAGACGAGCAGCGCTTCGTGCCAAAGCGTCCCACAGTTTAACAGACGAGCTTTTCCACAATCATCGACTATTTTTAGTCGTCCTCCAACAGCACAGAGAGCAGAGGGAATGTTTTTAGAGCTGCACTTAAAAAAACGGAAGTCAAGAACTCTCAGGTTTTAGAAACAGCTTGATTTCCTCACAGCATGAAGACAAATAGTAGTTTAAAGCTAAGCAGCTGTTAGATTCATGTACCTCCACATTCTCAAACTGAAAAAGAAGAGAGACAAATGAGTTTTAGATTTACTTGCAAGAACGAACAGGAATGTGTTTCAGTTACCGTCTCCTGCCTGCTCTGAAACAGATCCTGTCAGAACATTTCTTGTTATTTCCTCAGGGCGGTCCTAGGCACACAGCTTATTTAATTATCTTGAGTTAATCACATAGTGTAGCTGCTTCTTCTGGTCTCCTGAGTCACAGGTGTGTTTCACCTACAAGCTGCCGTAATGTAGAGAGCAAAGTTCTCTACATTACTTCCTTCTGTAGAAACAATGCAGGAACTGATGAACCCACAGAACCATGAGGTGTCTTCTGTATCTGTGGTCTTGTGTTCAGTTCCTCTGTCTCTGGTTCATAAACTTTGACCTTTAATCATCCATTGTTTATTCTGCCAGGTCAGTTATCTCTCTTGTTGGTATCAGCTCCCAATTTGACGCTTGGATGTCTTCCTGCAAGCATCTCTCACAAGGTACACATTCCAGAAGCAAACAGACATATTTATATTTGTAATTTATTTCAATGTATCAGCAGCATTTTATCTGATTGAAGAGATATTTGAAATGTCCCAGCACTGGTTTCTCTTGCAGCTTTTCTCTACGATCCCTAATTATCCACTAAACATCACTGGACTGACCATCACCATCTTTAGGATCCAGGCTGAGCTCTGCAACGTTCTTCATCTCCTCAGGACTTTGTCTTCACCAGTAGAGAGCCGGCGCCGTAACGCCGTCCAGGACAGGAGACAAACATTCCTGGATAATCTGGAGAAAATCTCTCCGTTTGATTCAATGCTGTGTTTCTCTCCAATCCTAACAAAAAGCTGCAGCTTCAGGAACACGTCTACTCAGGTCTTCTGTGTTTGTTATTCTGCACAGAAATGTTCATTTCCATAATAAATTCATTCATTCATTAGAATAAGAATCTGTATCGACTTACACAAACGTTGATTTCATTTTCATTCATTAAAACCAGATCACAGGAACTTCTTCTCTTCTTCTGCTATAATATTTGTAAAACTGAAGAAATCACATTTATTATAAATAATCAATTATTGATCAATTATTTTTCATCTAATTTAGTAATCTATTCAATGTTAACTGAAGTATAACAACTAAAAAAAAGCAATTTGCTTACAAACCATACAACATTATAAACATTTTGCATTTAAGATTGAACAAAAGTTCTTTGTGAAAATGTTCAACTCACAATTCCTCAAGAGGCAGTTTTTAAATTCTGGAAAGAAATCATTTAAATACCTTTTGCTTTCTGCAGCGCCCCCAACTGGTTCCTGTTTAGTCCATGTTAGTTTATTACTTGCTGAGTTCCAGCCGACTGCATCTATAATTATTTTTTCTTAAAAGCAGAACCTCAACATTACAATTTGAATTTCTGACTGTGCTGAAGCTTAAATGTTGTTATTAAAGAACCAAAGTGAAGTGAAAACTCCTTCACAGCAGCAGCTGTCAACAGACAGAGACGCTTTTTTCTACTTCACTCAAACCTGCAAACACCAAGTGTTTCTATATCGGCAGGCAGAACAGAGCGCCATGATCCGGCAGTGACTCATCCTTTTCATGCCTTCCAACACCAACACAGTGGAAGACTGAGGAGCAGCTCCTGTCATCCATCAGTGCTTTCATAACACAAGAACAATCTAAACTCCAGAACAGCGACTGATGTCTTTGTTCGCCTTAAATGAGGAGAACATGAACCCTTCAGCAATAAATATTTGAAGGTTTAAGCCTCTGGAATGTTGCAGAATATCTCATACACCTCAGGAGTTAAAGAATTTTAACAAATAAACATTTATTTTAAACTTGATTTTTATTTAAGCAAAATTGACCAAACGTCTGTCAGAAAGATGAAGGAATCCTAAAATTGCTAAAATATAGCAACATCCTCACTGAAAACAAAGAATTTGTTGAGAGATGCTAGCAACATGACAGCTAGTTTTCTTTTCTGTTCTACTATCATAAAAAATTGCATTTTTGGTAAATGGTACTGAGACTTCAACAGGAACTGTGTACTTTGATCAGATGAATCTGTAAAAAAGAACTGCATGCCTTCTGTTAAGTACAGTGGAGGATCTGTCAGGCTGTGGGCCTGTTTCTCTCCCAAAGTGTCTAGTGAAAATGGCTGAAACACGAATCCCTCCAGGGTTGTTTTGAAGCAGCTGATTGCATCGCTCTCTGCCAGCCTCATGGAGGCGACATCAGAGCCATGACTGACAGGAAGCTCTGGGTGGACGGCAGCGTCGCCACCAGAGCAGAGAGAAGCTTCCTGAATAACAAACGCTGGATCAGCAGGGAGGAACCAAAGAGCCTTCAGGGAACGAGACGGGGGAACAGAAGCAGCTCCAGTCAGATTAGAGACTGAAGAACAGGAAGAATCTGGAGTGTGAGGATTTGGGTTTTTGTGTCCTTACTGTTTAATTTAGTTTTCTTCTCTATTCGTTAATTGTCTCTTGTTCCCCTGATTGTTCTCTTGTGTATTAAACCTCACAAATCCTCGTCTTTGTTCCCCTTCCTGAGTCTGTCTTCATGTCTCGTCCTTCACCTGTGTTTCCTGTTTTTGAGAACCTTGAGGACTACAAGAAACTCTTTTCTCCACGTCACCCTGAATCTCACCTCGTCCATCCTGACCATCAACAAACCACAACATGACATGCAGAGGAGTTCAGGAGCAACATCATCATCATCATCATCATCATCATCATCATCATCATCATCATCATCATCATCATCATCATCATCATCATCATCATCATCATCATCATCCTCTCCTGTCCCCAACCTCACAGACATCCCATCCTCCTCCCCCACAGCTTCCCATCAAACCTCAGATGAACTGGTTAAACTGGTCTGAATGTTTCCCAGCTCAGATGTTTCATCTTCCTCCTCAGTCATTTACTCTTCTGACTCTTCTGCTGCCACAACCAGATGACGAGCTGCTGCCTCCACCTCCCACTGTTTTCTCTCTAGAAGTGAAGAGAACCACAGACTTCAAGAGGCTCAACAACTTGATAAAGAAGGCTGGTTCCGTCTGGGTTTGCTCTGGTTCTAGATTTGGTTCTTGCTGTGGAACCTCAGGATTGGATGATACAATGAAGGATTCTTCATAAAAATCAAGGTAATTCGGGCCGGCCCAGACCATTTTCTCTGTCAGACAAAGCATCTTCAATCAGAGGCTTCTTCAGATTTGCTGTAAGACAGACTGCTACAGGAGATCTTTCCTGCCAACAGTCATCACCGTCTGCATCAGTGGTGTCCAAAGTGGGTCCTGGAGGTCGACATCCTGCATGTTTTAGTCTCTCTAAGCCTAACCCTGGTAGAAACATGTCAATGTTCTGCTAATGAACCATCATTGGATCCAGGATCCAAACCCAAAACCCTCCAGGACCCACGTTGGACACACTGCTCAATAATAACTCTGGAGAATATAAATGAACATCAGTTACAATATTTAATTTCCCTTTGGGTTCAATAAAGTATTTACTTTGAATATGAATTTAAAAAACCTTTGAAAATCATAAAATATGTTTTAGAAAGATGAACAGTCCTGAAAGGTTATTTTAGACTTGTATGATTACAGCTTTTTGCAGTCTAGAAATAATGATAATATGAACCAAAGACATAAATAGAAGTGAAAACACAATTCTGCTTTTAAACAACAGGTTGAAATTTTTATGAACCCAAATGTGAAGCTCCTGTTATAAATGGCCACCCTATAAAAAGCAATCATTCCTCTCAGCATGCACTCTGAAAACAGACAGTAGATATGACGTCTATTTTAAGGCTTTCTGCAAAATCAAAGCGGTTTTCAGACATGCAGTTTGTGCTGTCAGGACGCAGACAGCAGAGCTACTGCTGTGGGACAAATCAGGTAAAGTGGCAGCTGTTTGGGTCGGACCTGTGGCTCCGGCCAGGTTTTTGGAAAACTCTTTCTGCCTCCACGATTCCCATCAAGTCCAAATCATTTTCCCCTTACAGGAGAGAAAGTGTTTCATCCCCGTTTACTGGCGACCTATTAAGCTGCTCAGGTGTTGGAGCTACACAAAACGTGTTCATTACATTTTGAACAAAATCATTTTCACATATTGAGATTTCATTCTGAGACTGAGCTCCTTCCAGTTTGAGCTGTTTTAGGACCTCTGTCACTTTAAATCCATAGAAGCTGCTGAGAACGCCATTTTGAAAAGCAGAAGTGGAGCCTCCTGTAAAATTTAAAGAATGTAGCCAGTGGTTTCTGAATGGTGAGTCATCAAGTATGCCATTAAAACAATGAATAACAGTAAATTAAAATGAGCTCAATAATCTCCACTTGCATGATTCATTGTTTTTCTCTTTTCTCTTCCTACCAAAACCTGGATGATACATTTTCTGTCAGTCTGGAGTTTTGGTTCTAAAAAGTCCTGTTTTCTTTATAGAGACTTCAGTTTTTACTTCATCCTCTTTTCGTCTCCATGAAAACCAGTAATTGTTGCACAACTTTTTTTATTCAAATAAGAAAAACTTTTGCTTAACATGGAAAAATAACATTTCAAAATGAATTCAGCATTTATTCTGACAGTAAACTGTTTTCTTTCCAAGCTGTGAAACAAAGTTTTTACACAATTTTACACATTTATACTAGAAAGTAAAAGCTACACAAAGTTGTGAAGGAACAAGAGATAAAAATGTGTGTAAGAAACCCAGTAATAAATCTTATTTTATAGCATCTCAGATCAAAGACGAAACTGAAGTTGACGAGAACAAAGATGCTGCAGTTGTAGGAACCAGATCAATAAGCAACAGAAAAACAATAAAATGTAAAAAGTCAGTTACACTCAGATGAGTAACTCCAACAGTTATAAGAAGACATGAAATTTGCTGAAAGTGTATTTTGTGGGGGGGAACGGCTGCATGCACCAAAAATCTCTGAGCTCCTAGAAATCAATTCAGTTTTACTTTAAAGACAAGCCCTGCGACAGACTGGCCACCTGTCCAGGGTGACTTCACCTCTCACCTGGAACGTAGCTGGAGATGGGAACCAGCAACCCTCCCAACCCCATTAGGGATAAGGGTGAACAGAAAATGGATGGGTGGATGTATAAGTCAAGCTGCACAACACAAATTCCACAATGTGAAGATATTCAAATCGAAAGCTATTAAACCTGCTGGCTTTCTGTCACAAATGTGTTTTATCAGATCAACAGTTCTTTTTTACTGTTCTAAATTTGCAGAGTTCTCAGTAAATTCATAGCTAGAGTTGGTTGGACAGAAGATAGATGGATGGACAGGATGTTGGATGGATGGACAGGATGCTGGATGGATGGACAGGATGTTGGATGGATGGACAGGATGTTGGATGGATGGACAGGATGCTGGATGGATGGACAGGATGCTGGATGGATGGACAGGATGTTGGATGGATGGACAGGATGTTGGATGGATGGACAGGATGTTGGATGGATGGACAGGATGTTGGATGGATGGACAGGATGCTGGATGGATGGACAGGATGTTGGATGGATGGACAGGATGCTGGATGGATGGACAGGATGCTGGATGGATGGACAGGATGCTGGATGGATGGACAGGATGCTGGATGGATGGACAGGATGTTGGATGGATGGACAGGATGCTGGATGGATGGACAGGATGCTGGATGGATGGACAGGATGTTGGATGGATGGACAGGATGCTGGATGGATGGACAGGATGCTGGATGGATGGACAGGATGTTGGATGGATGGACAGGATGCTGGATGGATGGACAGGATGCTGGATGGATGGACAGGATGCTGGATGGATGGACAGGATGCTGGATGGATGGACATGCTCTCATCTTGAGTTCTCATTAAATTAATTTCTTTTTTGTTTCTTCCTCTAGTTTCCATTGTCTAAGAAGGAATTATTAGAAATGTTGAAGGGATTGGGGCGTGCTCCGGTGGCGTACAGGTTAGCGCGCCCCACGTTTGGAGGCCTTCAGTCCTCGACGTGGCCGTCGCGGGTTCGATTCCCAGACCCGACAACATTTGCCGCATGTCTTCCCCCCTCTCCTTCCCCCTTTCCTGTCAGCCTACTATGAAAAAAGGGACACTAGAGCCACAAAAAGGACCCCCTGGTGGGGAAAAAAAAAGAAGAAAGAAATGTTGAAGGGATAAATTCTTCACACGTTGCTGACAATGAGGACAAATCCTGAGCCTCTTTTGCACTGCAAAGCCGGTCCATGACAATCCGGGCCAACAGCAGGTTCAAACGCCGGATCGGTTTTGAAGCCGGACCTGGCTTCAAACCCGATCCAGTGTTTTTGCACTAACACTTCCAGCCTGGTCCGTTCCTGCTTCCTGCAGCCTTCAGAGCTGTGCTTCCAATCGGGCTGGCCACACCATTCTGGTTTGAAGTCCGCTGGTCATTGGTGCATTGGCTGTGGGACTGGAGCCAAAGACCAGTCTACTTCCTAGACTTTCCCCATTTCTTTCATTTGACCATATCCACTCAAAGAAATTCCCTCCTGATTTATTCTCACCTGCAAGTTTTTAAATGGTAATAATGACAATCAATTCCAACTTCATTTATTTTTCAGGTTTAAATCTCACAAGCAGCAGTGGTAGTTCAGCAGAACCCAATGTGATTCCAGCTCAGACATAAGAATCAGATGAGAATATTTTTCACTCGAAGGAAAAGCTGGCAAATCTTTTCCTGGATGGGAAACCAACAACAGAACTGTTCTGCTATTTCTGGGAAGATCGCCTTTGCAGCTTCAGCAGGAAATTCATTGATATGATGGTTCCCACCTGCCATCAAGGCGACACTCTGCTCAATGCAAAACACCCAGGACCAGAGTGCAACAGGGCCGGGCCACAGGGGGCCGGTCCAAACCGGGCTGGGCTGGTCCTTGCAAAACAAAAAGACCTCGAGAGTTTATGGTTTGTTTAGGCTCCAAAAATCTATTTGAATTTTTAGTCCCAACAAAAGCCGAGCTAAATCTCTGAATCGGGATGATTGTGATGGAACAATGTAATGAATCTGTTCTGCTAGTTGGCACTTTGTCCAGAAACTGACTAAATAGTTTCTCATGAAGTAGTTTCTGGATTGTTTTGGATGCCAACGAATGGAGGATTTGATCTGCTGCTCCACCTCCAGCAGCTCCGTCTCTGGGGTCAAATCCGTCTTCTGGTGGGTTTTACCCCAGAAGAGGACGAGGCGTTTCTATTTGCAGTGGCTGAATGCGGCCCTGATGGAGGCTGCTGAGTGTGTGAGTGGGCGGCGGTGCAGATTGTGTGTGGGCACTGCTGAGAGCAGGCATCCACTCACTCCTGATAAATATTTCATATGTGTATTAGTAGTGTCTATAAATGGAGGCTTTGGTGCTTTCAGCACAGAATGAAATGTTTTGTTGAAGAGAAAAAACTACCTCAGGCTGTTTTAGCACAACAAAAACTAGATCATATCAGACAGGAAAAGCTAAATGTTAAGTTGAGTGTTGTAAGAATCTCTGCTCAGTTTATTCTCATTTCATGACAACTTCTGCCAACTAATCCTGTCATGCAAAACAAATACAAGGAAAGCAAAGCTTTTCACCTCTTAATAAAAATGCTCAAGAAGAAAATAAATTCATAAATAACTAAAGATAAGCTAAAAGAAATATTTCCTCTTCATTTCTACAGACTTCAGGACTTCCTGTAGAAAGACGACAGATTCCCAAGTACTATTTATTTTTTCGCAAGGATAAAATCTAAATAAGATGTAGCAGCTGAGTGTTTCCACTTCTATGAAAATACTAAAAGAATTTTTGTGGCTGGTCCAAATAATTTTATGTATATCATTCTTGAGTAAGAATGGTTATTCACAAATAAGAAGCTTTGTGAGGATGAGGATGCTCATGAAAAAACAAGTAAACATTTTGTGCTGCTGTGATGTTATATAATATATTGTTGACAGATTTTTGTAAATAATGAACACTGCTGCTACGGAACCGTCTCTGCTCATCATTTATGATACAAAAAGTGAGGGACTGATGTAATATTTCTCACTTGGCCAAAAGTATATTCAAGGTAGTTTTTACAAATGTTTTTACTCCAGCTTTCAACTTGAAATGGGGTCCAGAGGTGGATTAGGATCTCAAGCTCTCCATCACTCTCCCCACCTCGTCCAATCACTGGGTAGCTGAAAATAAAAAGTCAAAGGCAATTTCCGGGCCACCACATGCAGTTCCAGAGTGATTTTATAAATTCAGGCATGATAAAAAAAAAACAAGCTTGCCTGTAAACACAAAAAAACCTAAAATACTCAAACACGCCCTAATAAAATTAGATTTGCTTTCTAAAAATTTAAATAACCTTCCATTAACACCTGTTTGCAAGAAAGCCAAAATTGTGAAAGATCCAGTTTTACAGTGCAAACCCCCCAATAATCAAATATAACAGAAAAGCAAATGGAAACACATTTTAGGTTGAACTCATCTTTATTGCAGCCATCCGAAAGAAGCTGACCTAACACTGTAGGTGTTAAAAGATCATTAAAGTCAAGTTGAATCAATTCAAATTAGTTATATTAAAACTAAAAGAAACCACATCAGTAGTGCACCTCAGGGTGTTTTGGCCATTATTACTAGTTGCTGAATGAAAGAGTTTTATCTTGATTAATTTCTTTAAACTGTTTTAAATCATAAATCACAGCTAGCTTCTGCTAGGAGTCAGAAATATGGACTTTAAAATTGCTGTCAGCATTACCCAGAATGCATTGCATGGTGGTGTTCAGATTTTAGCTTCTAGTTCCGACTGTTTTTGCTGCAATCCCTAGCAAACCTTAAAGTGTTGTTATTACTATGAGCTCCTCTGACAAACTGGATGGTTTAGGATGTATTTATTTGTATCGTAACCATGTAGAAAATCAGCACCATGAGTCACAATGAGGTGTGTATTGTTGAACTGTTGCAAACTTGATCCAATGGTGGTGGCTTTGGGTAAGTTTCTTCACTTTGTTAATTTGGTCATCCATCTTTTTTTTTCCCCCATATATTCTGAGCATTCTAGAGGTCTTGCGGTGTATGATGGCACTAGAATTGCTCTTTACTCTCATTTCAGGAGTGAGGTTTGTCAGAGCTCCATGAAGTAGACTGCCAGTACTCAATCCAGACCAGACTGTCAGAGAATCAACGGAGAACTCTTCTGCTTCCTGGGCATGCTAGTTCCACCTTGCGGTGTTAACGGATAGCGTGTTTTTGAAACCAGGGGCCCGGTACGTATCAGCCTTCCCAGGTTCCGCCTATAGGAACAGCACGTGGGAAAGGTGACTCTAGGACTCGGGAGTCTTAAATGCAGTCCAGTCTTCTATGAGGAATAGCCTCACACACACAGCAACATACTGGCATTCTGTCTTCAATTCTACAGCTCCTCCACTTCTAACTGCGAAAGGAATGTTATTTTCAGGAAATCTTCAGCTTAAAGCTCTGCTAAATAGCTTTAACCTCCTAAGACCTGAGCTCTACCATGGCATGTATTATTAAATCCTCTTTTATTTTTGCAATCATTAGCTCCCAATCATCCCAAATATAAAATTATTTTCACATGATGTAGCTGCTCAGAATAATTATGTCCACATATCAGGACATTTATTTTAAATGTAAAAAAGACAACATAGTAACAATTGATCAATGAAATCTAAAACTTTGGTTGCTCTTCACATTAGCATTATTTCTGAGTTTAAAGACAAAATGCTACACAGTAGTTGAGACTGTTTCCACAATGTAACCCATTGAATATACTGCTAATAGGTATGGGAAGACACAATTTCCTTATAAAGTAAGATCCCTCAAAGTAAATCCCATTGTTGCTGTTCTAAACAGTTAATTTGAAACATTTAATTCAGATACCAAATCTACTTCAACTTAAGTATAAGCATGATCCCATAAGGGGAAAATTATTTGTAAACGGTTTTACAATTGCAACCTGCCTGTAAGCAGAGCACCCTGCAAACAAAACTGCACTCAAATTTTTTCTGATTTTCTTTTACTCTGCACCACATTGCATTCTTCAAGTTTACTGTGTTTTGCATATTGCATTAGCCCTTTCATGGACTGAGACATGGAGCAATACCTTCACTGGGTACTTTTTCCATTGGAGTAAAATCTCTGGTTCTCACTCTGAAAAGTCAGTTGCCATAAAGCTAAGCCAAGACAATTTTTGCTGCTTACATGCAAAAAGGTGCATGATACACTTGGTGCCACACAGAGGTCTTTGCAGTACCAATAGCAAGCTATTTTTTTTTTAATCCAAATCTGTAATTAGTACCCTCAATTTCCATTTTTGTGGTAGCAACTCATTATAAGCTCAATTGCAGCCATCTTGGAGTTGGGTATATACGGACAATACTGGGTTGTGAAATTCATATATTTAAGTTTTTACATCTTTTTGAGGTTTCTTCTGCCTCTCTTGCAATAACAGTAGACATCATCAGTAGTACCAAAAAATA
The DNA here is from genome assembly GCF_019740435.1 of Gambusia affinis. Lineage (NCBI taxonomy): Eukaryota > Metazoa > Chordata > Actinopteri > Cyprinodontiformes > Poeciliidae > Gambusia > Gambusia affinis. The sequence continues at coordinate 26,913,035 of NC_057882.1, forward strand.
ATTTAACCTTGCAAATATTTCAACACTCACTGTAACTTGTGTTAATGCTCTCCCAACCATTTTCAT